>NC_143481.1:33999348-34166533 GCF_027475165.1 Benincasa hispida | reverse complement strand
AAAACATAGTAAATTCTCATGCATAATTTCAGAAAATAGTTTTATCTGAAATATAAACTTTTGTAGCATAAATAATTTCCAAGCGTAATGTATATAAAATTGTTTTAAACATAAAACTGTAAAATCATTTCTCAAATCAAAGTACTGTATATCGGGTAAAATAATCCCAACACCAACTACTAGTCCAGAGAGAACCCATTTTGCTCAATCTCTTACTTTATTCACCTGTGGCCACATTAGGTACTACTGCTCAGATACCTTCTCCTTCTACTTCAGTATCGAGCTACTAGGATACCTTCTCCAACGTACTTCAGTATCCCATTGGCTTGGTACCTTCTCAAATGTACTTTAGTACCAATAGATACCTTCTCCTTATACTTCAGTATCTAGTTGGGTGGATGCCTTCTCTTTGTACTTTGGCATCGCATTTTACCAAAACTATTTATAAACAACATTTCTCTTTAAAGCATGTATAGTATAACATATATACAACATGGCTTTAAAGATGGTAACGCATGCTGGATAAAATCAATACATATACATATGTAAATAGTTTTTCAACAATATACATGCGTTCACAACACAATTCAGATCTTGCTTGGAAACCACTTTATAAAACTAGTAGACATGAGAATTATTTTCGCAAACATGCTTTCTATAAAACGTTTGTAATCAAAACAGTTTAAAAACGTTTTAGTTCGAAAACATTTTAGCCACTCACCTTGATTTCTTAGGAACTTTTCACTCTAGTAGCTCCTCGGGTCCCTTTGTCACCCCTAGAATCCAGATTCAACTTACAACTTAGATTACTCATAGTTCCGTACCTTATTTGGAAATACTTCCTTCTACAAACTTATTCTAGAATCTTACCTTAAACTTTCAGCTAGAATTTCTTCGTGCTTTGGCCGGAATCTCAAAATCTTCAAGACTGGCCTAGACTAATCTGATAGTCTGACCCTTCTGCCTTCTTCTCAACCTCCAGCCCAGTTCCCTTGAGCCTTTTCCTCCGGCAGCCCTACTCATATGGCTTTAGAATCACTCTAAACGCACGAAAAGATTGGAAGATCTCCTCATCCAAAGTTGACATATTCCTCTGAACCCTCACTGCCCTCTACTTTCTCTACGAAATTTATGATTTTTGTGTGATTTGAAAATGAAATCCAAACTCCCTATTTATAGGCATTCAAATTGCTCGTGGGATTGACAGCACCTACTTGGCTGCATGGCCAAATGTTTACTCCTCCTTTTATCAACGTAAGCTGACTTCACCTTGGTTCAATGTGTTCTTCCCAAATGCATCCAACACAATTTCTTAGGGTTTAAGAATTTCTCTTTTTCAAATCCCCATTCCTTCTTCACCATTCCACACTAACTTTCTCATCAACCTACTCAACTTATTTATACAAATTTAAATAGGGACACACAATTAAGTGGAAAATGAAGACAATTTAAATAAGAAAACACACTTAAGTGTAAAATTGGATTCGAGGTTCACATAAAATCAAATGAATTGAAGAAGTCGTAGAAGTGAATAAGGACATCAAAATGGAAGGCCAGAGCAGTTGCTAAGGTCAAGGATAAAGTCTCTAGGTTGACAACAGGTTTGAAGGAAGGGGTCAAACCATTTGCAGAATGTGTCTTCTTCAATCTTTCTTCAAAAACATGTGTTCGGGATTGAAGAAGATGTCAGTTGGTATCACTTAGCTATAGTAGGAGTACGTGATTGTCCTTTATGTCTGGAGGATAGTTTCACGTAGCTTGCTCATATCTCGGGGCAAGAATAGATGAGGTATTGTTATCTTTTATTGTTTCCTATTTTGTTACTTTGTTGATTTTACAGGTTTTATGTTGAACCTTGGAGTTTGTCAAGAAGATCAGAGATAACAGATGTAGAGGGTGTTGAGTCTTGGAGTTTACCAAGATGATGAGTTTCATTGTAGTGAGAGTCAAGATCGTCGTTTTGTTTCCAAGTAGGAGAATGTAAGGAATTGTGGAGCCCAAAACTCCTTCACCTTTTTTTTTTCATCAGTAAGTATGGTGGTAACTAGTAATTAAAAACAGGCGGTGGTAACCATTGCAATCTTCATCATAGTAAAATCTGCAGTTGTAGAAGACTGGACCTCCTCCCAAGTTTGAGGTGAGCAAGTATATTTTTTGGTGACGGTTTTTTTCCTACTCTGTATTATTTAGTAATTTTATGATTGTTAACCCTTTTTACTCTAACTAATGGAAGTGAGAATTTTAGATATAATTTAGTTTCCGTATTTTATTTATATCTAAATTTAAATGCCCAAAAGGCATTTTGAAATTTGAATCATTGGAATACGCATTTAATTCATTAGGAAAGAAAACATGACATATTAGACGTATTTAAATAATAACACATACAATTAAAGTATGAGCTATGTATGTAGATTAATAATTTATCACATTGGGTTATTTTATTAGATTGGGTCTATTATGTGATCTAATTAATTAAGGACCTAGATTCCTAATTGAGTATGGAGTTAGTGGGTAGAAACTTATTCCTAATTAATTAGAGTTTAATAGGAGCCCTAATTAAACTACTATATAAAGAGACATTCGGCCTTTGATCCTCAAAATACCAAAATAATTCACACTCAGTCTTTCTTGAATCCCATTTAGATAGAGATCCTACTAAGGGCATTCAATGTTTTAGTTAAAGAAGACAATAATCATCTTAAAGTTATCATCAATTTCAATGGAATCTGGTATGTTATTTATTCTTGGCAATTTAGCATGAGAAGACGGCTGAGAGTTCTTCACCTCTTTCATCCATTCCGAGTGACGACCGGAGCTTTCGACCGAAGTTAGATCTCGAGAGAGTCAGCTCTTCCACCCATCCATGGCACCAACGGCAGCCTAGACGCATATCCGCTGGAAGAAAATCTTTGCTTCCAACCGGTCATTTCTTTTCCTTTCTTTTCTCATATTGTATTGTGTAACATTTTGGAATTAAGAAATCATTACAATCTGTTTTCAATGCATTTCTCTATTCCTTCAACTCCATCTCCATCTTCTTGCTTAGCATGTTTACTTTCATTGCAACACTTAGTGATTTTGCTTGGGTATTACATACTTAGTCATGTGGATTAGGGATATGAAGCATGTAGCAAACTACTGTGAGGTATGCGTTGCACGAGTATGTGAGTAATCTTATTTGCTTAGTGTGAGCTCCTGCAATGCCTGTCTATAGGCTAACGCATTGCTTGTCTATGAGTGAAGTCAGCAACAATCAATTGCCCAGGAGGGTAAGTGGTTGGACGCATTAAGCAAGGTATGCATTGTTCACTAGGGATAGTAACAATCTTAGGTCAGCGAAGATTATGTGGTTGTCTTGTATTATGTATGCTTCATTCGTCCATTAGGGATACTCGGGAGGGTAGTTTAAGGACAAGATCTAGGCTTGAGAAGGTCAGGTCAGAATTTAGGCTTGGGAGAGTCCTATTAGAACAGATAACACAAGAGATAGGCGCTTAGGAATGAGCACTATTTGTTATTAACGCATCGCATGCATCCTAGAGATACGATACGATTGAATGCGGTCACCTTGCTTTCATGCATTCTGCATCGTTGCATAGGACAAGAGTAGAGACTTAGTTATAAGCTCTATGGACACTTTGCGTTCAACACATGCGTCCTAGAATTAGGAGCACCGCATTTCTATTGGAAAATGACTTGCCGTGTATGGTTGTAGCATGATTGCATGGATTGCGTTGACTAAGATTGCCCTTGCGATCACTCTTAAGTTTTGGAATGAAAACATCTCCGTATTTTATCTATTTTCCCACACATTTATTTCATGTCAAGGTTTGTCGCATCTCTACCTTTCATGCATATTCTCATTGTGTTGTCTATTAGATAGAAGTAGGAGTAGGATTAACGTAGTAACATCCCCTCCATTCTTTTATTTAAATCGCTACATGTACATCACCACAAACATATAGCTACAAATCTCTGTGTTTGACCTCAGATTACTCGAGAAACTTGCGTTCATGTTATACTTGGCGTGAACGCAAGAAAACTTGTGGCAGGACGCATGGTCATCGCATACACTTGTTAACACATTTTTCATTCCAACGCATGACTATCAATACATATCTTAGGAACATGCATCGCATACCACGTCCAAGGGAAGTTGGTTGTCGAGTAAAATTGACATCCAATTTCCCATCATCAATGGTCCACTTTAATGTGGAGGTTCTGTGTTTTGTTTTTGGAGGATCGAAAAAAATGAAAATTGATGTTAAAATGTGGACAAGATTTAAGAGTTTAAAAAGGGAGGGAGGATGGTGAAATCCAAATTCAATTTGGGCCACTGGATGTTGGTAAAATGAAATCAATGGTGGAGAGTTAAAAGTAGATGTAAAAATAATAATTTCTTTTTAAAAGCAAAGGTATATCCAATAGAAAGTGAATGATGATAATTTTTTTATTCTTTTCTCTTTTTTTTTTTACCCAACTAGCCGCTAAACACAAATATAAAATAATATAATAATATATCTTCTTAACACTCATTTTCTTTTGAAGTTCAACAAAAACTCCAAAACCCACCATGTGTCACTTCTCAGTTTAATGGTCAAAAAGCCAACACAAAATAATGATAAGAAGATACTTTTTTTTTTTTTTGTCACAATCATGAAATTTAAGAAAATGGATAATTAATAAATTTCAAGGGTACTAGAAAAACAATAAAAATGTCTAGTAAACACTACTACATAACTAAGAGTCATCGACAGTAACAAATGGACTTAACAACCTTGATTAAAATAGAGACCATACGTATAAAATAAAATATCTTTTAAGATAATTTGATATGAAATATAAATTTATATAATTTTAAATTTTTATCTTTCTCTTTTAATTTTAATAAATTTCTTACCACTAGTTCTAAAACTTTAATTAAATAACAAATAATTTCAAGGGTACTAGCAAAACAATAAAAATGTCTAATAAGCACTACGGCATAATTAAGAGTCATTGACAATAATAAATGGATTTAACAACATTGATTAAAATAGAGATCATACGTATAAAATAAAATATCTTTTAAGATAATTTGATAAGAAATATAATTTTAAATAATTTTAAATTTTGATCTTTCTTTTTTAATTTGAATAAATTTCTTACCACTAGTTCTAAAACTTTAATTAAATAACAAATAATTACAATTCCATTGTTATATTTAGTTTTTTAATGATTTTTTTTCCCTAAAATTATGCATGTTTACAATGTGTAACAACCCAGATTTGTACGCATACAGGAAATTAAATGTCAAATATTAAGCCGAACGAAATTTTATTTAAAGGGGTGGAAATTTAGAAGGGAAAAAATAGGAAATTTATTCATTATCCAAAAATAATGAATAAGGGAACAGAACCAGGGAGGATTAATTAGAAGTTGGACGCTAGCTAATTCAAGAGACAACTGGTAGTAGATAACTTTTTGTTTGGGCACTGCTCATTGGAAGAATTGGAGGTGAATTAATTGCCCATATACTCTTAAAATTTGAAAGAGTTAAAAAGAGGAAATGGAATCCACAAGCAGTGAAGGCAACCACGCGTGAAAACTAGCAAGATTGGAGAGAAAATTGAAGAGAGCGAGAGTGGAGAGAGCGAGATTGGAGAGAAAATTGGAGAGAGTGAGAGTAAAGAGAGCGAGATTCTCAGCGAGAAAATGGGAGAAAGCGGGAGCGGGAGCGAGATCGAATGCGGGACGCGGGAGTGGGAGCGGGGGCAAGAGCGAGAGCAGGAGTGGGACCAGCGAGAGCGATAGTCGTGAGAGCCAAACCAGCGAGAAAGCTAGAGAGAGCGAGATTATGAGAACAAATAGAGCGAGATTTGGACAGAAGCGTGGATTATGCGTTGAATTTGGCCACAATCTTATAGATTATACATGGAAAAACACTAAAATTGAATACAAACAAAGAATGATGATGTAAGGGCAAACATTAGCCAAGATTAGGTGTCTTATTGAGAGGAATCCTTAAACCCTAAGTAATTTTAAAGAAGCCACCTGTACGATGATTTGTCACACTGAGAAGAGCTGAAAACTACTATAAATAGGACCCTTTGCCGAAGATTTAACCCATTCTCAAACAAATCTCAGTAACAAAGAATCGTGTGAAAGAGTAAGTGTGAGTGAGGAAGTTCTGTGAGGCTAAAAGAGAAAAGCTCGGGTAAGGTGCTGCCCAAATTTCCTTCTAGTTTAAAAAGGG
This sequence comes from Benincasa hispida, assembly GCF_027475165.1. Lineage (NCBI taxonomy): Eukaryota > Viridiplantae > Streptophyta > Magnoliopsida > Cucurbitales > Cucurbitaceae > Benincasa > Benincasa hispida. The sequence goes on along the minus strand of NC_143481.1, from coordinate 34,160,295 downwards.
AAAGCTCTACTGATCAAATCATAAAGAATAATAAGGAATAATTAGATCACAGTCAAGGTAAGTAGTTTATCTCACCCTCTCTTTAAGTGTTCTATAGTAGTGTATCTTTATTATGTTGCATGATTATGTTAATTGTTATATTGAATTACATGTTTAGAACACGTTTCTCTACAAGGGACCCCATGCATTATGTTTGTTTACGATTACGTTAAAATCAAGTTTTAATTAGGTGTAAGTTATGTTTCCAATCTAATCTTACGTTTATGTTAATGGTTGATGTTGGATGTGACTCTGGCCCTACTGACTGCATGACCCGCTAATCATCAGATGGGTTAGTTTCCGCTTAAGTCCTCATCTTCCTATCAGGGCGGAGAAATTTATGTTTCCAGGGCTGGTAGGGCATGTATGGTTGCACCCCTCCAGGCCTAATCTTACGATATGTTTATGCTAGGGACTAGCAGGGTATGTATGGTTGCACCCCTCTAGTCCAATATTACATTTATGCTAATGGTTGATGTTGGATGCGACTCTGGCTCTACTGACTGCATGACCCGCTAATCATCAGACGGGTTAGTTTTCGCTTAGGTCCTCATCTTCCTATCAGGGCAGAGAGATTTATGTTGGAAGCATAACCGACCACCACATGTTATTATACGTTTTCGGTCCCGATCATATGTTTTCATGACATGTTGCTTGTGATTGTGCATTTGGTCACTACCCTACGTGAGAACTACTTACTGGGTATATTATATACTCATCCTATATTTTTATAGACTTTGTAGGTAAGAACACAACGTAGATGGCAGAATTGGACGTCGCTCAAATGGCCAACCATCAAACTCACTATTATAAGCACATGCATTTTGTACCACCATGCTAATATTTTATGGATCCTGGTGTTTTGATAAATAAACTTTTTATATAGTTTTTCTATCTAATTAATAAAATTTAGATATGTTCTTTGAAATTTTCACCAGAACTCATCTCATGATAGAAAAGTCTAAGTATGCATGTCGTAGCCGTCGGATCATAATGTGTAAGGATCCGATCGTGACACAATGGGCCACTTATTTTTATTTACTTTTTCACCCACAAAACTATTTTATCCAAGATAGACATTTGTGGGATAACATTTGATCAGGTTGTGTGAAAGGTATGGCATGTTTTTAGACATAAATAGTTTATCATAGTTTGACAAGTAGTATACTTAGTTATACTTATTTGGAGTAAAGGAGAAAACTAATTATAGGAGAAATTGAGTGGTGCTGGATTTCTCTATTTCAATATAAATACTTTGAATTGTAATTGAAACATACACAAACATTTTCTTCCAAAACAAAACTATACAAGAGATTGGGAAGAAATGAAAAAATATAGACGTAGAGAAGAAGAACAAGATGCGTACAATATTGAACTTTGTGGCTCTATCATTCATATTGTTTTCTTTATCTAGAGGGCAATCTCAATCTAGTGATGGTGTTTTCGATGTGACAAAGTATGGTGCTGTACCTAATGCTGAAATATCTTGGGTAAATTATCATTTTTTATTATCATCAATTGAGAGAAAAAATTAAATAGACTCTAAAAAATGCATGGAAGAAAGCTTGTGCATCAACAGTCCAAAGTAAAGTCATTATTCCAAAAGAAACTTACAAGTTAAGTGCAGTTCAGTTGGTGGGTCCTTGCAAAAGCCCCATCGAAATTCAACTTCAAGGAACATTGCAGGCACCACCGGATCTAACAGGAGACGGATGGATTAGTTCCAGATATATCGATTACTTAACGTTAACAGGTGGTGGTGTTTTAGATGGGCAAGGAAAAGTCGCGTGAGAGAAAAATGATTGCCATAAAAACCCAAAGTGTGATCGTATTCCCATGGTAAGCACAATTTAATCTCGTAACAAAAATGTTTAGTACTGTTGGCCCATAAATTATTTATTGTTACAATTTTAACTGTCAAACTAACATTTACATTTACTCTTTTTTAACTAAATATATATAAGTATGATAATTTATTTTATTTAAAAAAATGCAGAGTTTGAAGTTAAGGTTTATAAAAAATTCGACAGTAAGTGATATAACGTCTAAAGATAGCAAGAACTTTACTGTCAATGTATTGGGTTGTAAGAACCTCACCTTCCAACATTTCACCATAAATGCACCAAGAGATAGTATTAATTCTGTAAATATATATAAGTACGATAATTTATTTTATTTAAAAAAATGCAGAGTTTGAAGTTAAGGTTTATAAAAAATTCGACAGTAAGTGATATAACGTCTAAAGATAGCAAGAACTTTACTGTCAATGTATTGGGTTGTAAGAACCTCACCTTCCAACATTTCACCATAAATGCACCAGGAGATAGTATTAATTCTGATGGAATTCACATTGGTCGATCTCTTAGGATTAATGTCCTTAATACAAACATTGGTACTGGAGATGATTGTATCTCACTTGGGGATGGAAGTAAGCAAGTAACAATTACTAATGTGACATGTGGGCCTGGACATAGTATAAGTGTAAGAAGCCTAGGAAAATACAATGTTGAAAAACCTGTGGAGGGAATCATAGTTAAGAATTGTACATTGATGAATACATCGAATGGCATTAGAATCAAAACATGGCCAGCTTCTCCTGCTGCTGGAACCGCTTCTGATATGCACTATGAAGATATAATTATGGTCAATGTCAGCAATCCAATTCTCATAGATCAGGAATACTGTCCACACAACCTATGTAATAAATAGGTACGAAAGATATTAAACTTCTTTTTAATTTAATTTTTAATACTTAAATTAAGTGACAAGATCATGTCCTATGTTCTTGCCTTTCAGAGTCCATCAAAAGTCAAGATTAGTAAGGTTAGTTTTAAGAATATCAGAGGTACTTCAGGTAATGCACTCGTGGTCAAACTTCTTTGTAGTTCCGAGTTTCCATGTGAAGATATAGAGCTAGCTGACATTGACCTCACATATAGCGGAAGGGAAGGCCCAATTACATCTCAATGTTTAAATGTGAAGCCCATCATTTCTGGAAAACAAAATCCTTTGATTTGTTCTACTCTTTCTCCTAATGCTTCTCTATTAGCTTAAGCTATTTTTTAGAGATGACTATTTGATGAAAAAAAAAATTATAATTAATTTTTGATATTCTAAAGCAACTAGTTTAAATTATTTTTGTAATTGCATAAAACTTTAGCACCCAAATTCTAATAGAATTAATTTGTGGTGACCAAATAATTTTTTCTTTATTGTTTTAGAAGAACAAAGAAATGTATCCTTAGGACTAAATAATATATTATTTTGAGTAATTGATTAATCCACAAATGTCTTCTTTATGAACATTTTTTTTCTGTATTACGTGAATGCATGATGCTACATCTTGTGTATTGTCCATTGTACTTTTATCTATCTTAATGCATACACATTCAGTTTTTCTCTATTTATTAAAAAATGCATTGCTTTATTAATAGTTCTTTATTTAGTAAGCTAAGTTAAAATATCTTTAGAATCATATGTGGCTCGAGAGAAATTTGATTTGTGATGGATCATAAAATTACTATTCAATAATTAAAGAGAATCAAAGATAGTTATGACATAAGTTGTTAACATAAGTTGTTACTATAGAGCTAAAAGAATTCTTGGGGATAAAATGCATTTAACGGTGCATAAGAGTACAACTCTTGATCTATAGTACAATGATCTTGATTTAATGAATGTATATTAATTGCATAATGAGTCTAAAAAATTTGTAGAAGTAAAGGTAACAATATTAAGATCATAAGATCCCATTGCTGGATTTTAAGGACTCTATAAGACATTTTGTTGGAAGAGAAATAAAATAAAAGTTGAAAATCTCAAATTAATATTTAATATGTTGTGTTTATGAAAACGGAATGAAATTCTATATAAGTTAAAAATATTTATAGTTTTAGTTATATGCATTATCCCATTACCCATATTATTAAAAATAAAAGGTTATTTATGTAATATGAATAATATTTGAATCGTTGGGGTTGATGCCCTAAATCTCATGGTTTTATAGTTTGTAAACTGTATTTGTACGAACATATTATTTATCTAATAAAATAAGTGTTAATTTATTTGACATTTAGTTACATTAAACCAAAACCAAAAAACCAAGATCCAAGATTATTAGGTGAAGCTTAAACATGTATGTAAAGACATACAAGTGGATCATGTTTAAGTAATAAACTGAACGGTCTGTAGTAGATGGATAAGATTAGGTACCTTATTCTTATGACACTACAGATACAAACCGTTTTATAATTGTTCTAATCATTGTAAAGTGTTACAAATGATCTGCTCCTGACCAATCATGTGGAGATATGCGAGCGAGGGTATTCTATACAAAGAGTTTGTATAAGACCAATCCACGAAATGAATAGTCTCTCCTTAGAACACCATTGCTACAAGAGACTTTCATTTCACCGGAATGACCATAGGTGACTTGACTTTAATCCGAAGTGAGTTGTGAACTCCTACCTATGAGAGCGGTAATTTGATTTACATAAGTGAGAGTTGCCAGATTTTTTGACTCAATATGCTTACCACTTTGGGGATTAGTTTGATTGGGGAGCTGGAAACACAACTACATAAGAAGAAATTCACTCCTTCCCAAAGTAAGTAGATAAATTGCTTCTTTAACGGATCATTATGAGTCTTGAACAATGTGGTGTCACACCCTCTCCTAGCCCGAGTGGGATTTAATTATAGTTAGACTATGACTAATTGTTCATTAAAGAGATCAGTCGTACTTACGAAGTTGGGTGTAACTACAGTGGTAAAATAGTAAATTTGACTCAGCTGTACTTACGAGCAATTTTTGAAGGACCAATGCGTTGTTTATTGGTTATATCCAATTAATAGAATAAACTTGCAAAATATGGAAGTAACATAATCATTAAGCACTCTAATTATATTAATTTGAGTAACAAGCATACTAAAACACATAATTTCAATAAAAAGGTTTCAACTTGAATACATTTGTAGATTTCCACTTAATCCTTGCAAATTCCACGATTGACATTCAAATTCTTCAGTAGACTACCAAGAGAATATTCTCTACTTATCCTAGACTTGAATTGATTGGTGGAACTCTTGTTGATAGGGAATTTATGTGGCTTTGGAAAGGGTTTGACAGGAAAAGAAGTTGAGCAGAATTTTCCCAAAAATTCAGCATCCATCTCATGAATCTTAGCACGTTTAAAGTATTTAATCAACTTCATCATGCACGCACTTCATCATTTTATCAAAGTAGCCTAGGTGTTTATTTAGGAAGAAATTCACCACGAAATCCAAAAAATGGATAAATCTACTAAAACCCAAAGATCATCTTCAATTTTAAGTTATATTTAACTTATAATTACATTAAACATAATTTCAAATTCAATTTCTGAAATTGAGTTTTAAAATTGAAATTTGATTTGATTTTAAATAATTAATTAATTAAATAATAATAATTTAATATCAAATATTAAATTAATAAAACACGTAATTCAAATATGAATCCTATTCATGTAATAAATATTTAAATCATCATTCAAATATATTGAACTCTCCAAATACATTTGATTTCAATAAATTTAAACATTAATTATATTAAATATAATTATCCAAACCCTAAAATTGAATTTGAACATTTCAAATCCACTCAATATTCTAACCCAAGATTTAATCTTTTACGAGCTAGTAGAGGGATCTTATGGACCTACAGATTAGGAGCTCCAACGATTTGAGATTTAATTGGCTAAACTCTTTAAACAGAATTAATCAATATTCATTAACTACCGGGACATACCACTATAGCTCAATAGTTGCACCCTCCTAACTGTAAATATATTTTTGTCCACTTGATTTAACCATAATCAGTAAGTCGATCCTTCACTGGTCATTTGAATTTACAGCTAGGTCAAAATTACCGTTTTAGCCTTACAAATACATCTTGCTCCTTAAGTCTCTACTGATCCTCTATTGAACAATTGGTTTATAGTCCAACTAATAAACCATATCCCTCTTTGTCATGAGAGGGAGGGGCTCTTTTGTTCAAGATCGACAATCAATACTTAAGAGAACAACCTATCTACTAACCCTAAGATGGGTATGAGTGAATTTCATCTTGTAGAACTATGTCCTCAGCAATCTATCTAGTTTTATCCCAAAACGGGAGGCTTATTGAGGGGTGGCATTGAACCATTCTCACCTATGCAAATCAAAGGATAATCCCGAATAAACAAGAATTTATAGTTAGCTCAAGATTAAGATCGAGTTACCTTAAGTCATCAATTTGAAATTGTCAGTTTTAACAGTAAACTATTGTTATAAAGAAAAGTGACTATTTCGTTGTTTGGTATGCAAACATCTTTTGCATAGGATGCCTCTACTCACATGTCTCCACATGAATGATTTTTAGATCACATTATTTGTATCAATATACAAAGTGGGCCGCATCCATTGTGTCCCTAGGACGAGGTACCCAATCTCATCCATATACTTATAGATCTTTGTGGCCATATACTAAAACTTGATCCACTTTTATGTCTCTACGTAAAGTTAAAGTATTCATACCAGCCATGGGTTTGTTTATAGGATTTTATAACAGAATGCAATTTCAATAACACTTTTATTGAATGAAGTCTCGATAATACTTTTATTGCAAAAATAGAATATGTTTAGTAAATATGAACTACAATTTTTAGGATATTCGCAACCAAAGGACAAAGAAATATATCTATAGTGCAAAGAGTGTAGTTGTCTGTCTTTAATGGAGTGACTGACAGTTAATAAAGGTTGATTAATTTAACTAAAGAGTTTAATTAATTAATCTCGTATCATTGGAGCTTCAATTTATAGGTCCATAAGGTCCCCTTTGTTAGCTTAATAAAGATTAATGATAATCAAATTAATTTTAGATTAATTTGAATTATTCAAATTAATTAAAGGGATTTAATTATATAAGATACAATTAATATGATGTATAAGATATGTATAATAAAAAGTTTTAATGAGAGGAATAAATATTTAATATAATTCAAATATTGATTATATATATGTGATTCTTATATAAACTATAGGGTAAAATTAATATGAATATAATTCATATTAATACTATAGGTTATATGAGAGAATATAAACTATAGGTTATATTATATGTGATATAATATATGTTAGAATACAAAAACATGCAGCGGAAGAAAACAGAATCATTAATCATTCTAATTCCTTAATTTTGACATCAAAATAAATATGTTCATAGGGTATTAAGAATGTTTCAAGACATACCTTTGAAGAATTCCTCCAAATCCAAGCTACTCTTCATGTGATTTCAGCTCTAAATCTTCAGTGAACCACCAAGAGATTTTCTCTACTATTCTCAGCCTTGAATTTGAGTGGAACTAAAAAATGAAGTGAATTTGTGAAGGGAATAGAATGGGTTTCAAGTGAAGCAGTGTTAGGTCTTTAAAGGATGTATATTCTCTATGTTAATTCAGCCAAAATTGTGTTGATTATGTGCTTCAAATACTAATTTTTTAGATAAAACAGTCCTCAAGGCATTTAGAAGTCATTAAGAGAAGATTATGTAACCAAGAAATCAACAAATGAAGAGAATCGAGTAAACACCAAAATTCCATTGAGTACCATCAAATTTCATCGAGTATTTAGTAGAATACTATAAAGTACAATTGGGTAAAGTTGTTGAGTAGTCACATCCCGCCCTGAGCCTACCTCTTGAGCCCAAGGGGAGGCGTGAGGACGGCAGATACCACCCTTTTGTGATTACTACTGCCCATCTCTATCTTACTACACTTAGTAAACTTTAAGCCTAAAGATGTAATCAACAACTGTTTGACTAAGCTCATTTTATTACAAACAGTATAACGTTTATACAACTCTCAGACTTAACTACAAAGTTTACATCAACAACTCTAAAACAGAAAGTGTGATTGGAGCTGTGGCAGACCTTGACCTTAGCAGCACCTTGGAACTCCTCACCTTTTACTACCTGGAAAGAAAAACATGAAAGAAAATAATGAGCTTCAAGAAGCTCAGTGGGTGGTAAGCAACTTCTAAAGTCTATTTCAACTAATAAACTAACAAACATATCACAACTACGAGGCTAGTACATTCAAACCTCAGCCTCGAATGAGTCTGTTCACAACTCTATCTACACGAACGGTAGATAGTTAAACTGATACTATTCATAATGAGTCTGTTCTCAAACTCTACCTACACATATGGTAGATAGTTAAACTGATACTAGTCATAAATGCTTACTCTCTTGTGTTTCTTATATTTCCTATGTGCACATAGATCCACGCTTATGGGCTCAAAAGCTAGGCTTCCCAGCCCTCTTACCATCCCATACGAGTTTCCTCTCACAGGCTCAGGAACTAGACCTCTTGGTCCCCTGACCATCCTGTGAGGTTTTGCTCCAGGCTCAGGAACTAGGTCTATTGAACCCCTGACCATCCCATTCACATATTCTCATTCTCATGCTAATTACTCATTCATAATATAAGCATACATATACTCTATAATATATGCTTAAGACTTAAAGAAAATTACCACTCGCCTTGGTAAGGTAGGAACCTTTCTCTCTAGAAGTTCTTTGGTTTCCTTGGGATCCTTTTTGAACCCTAAATTCCAGATTCAACTTTAAGCTCAGATTACTCATAGTTCTAAACCTTATTTCGAGATACTTTCTTCTACAAACATGCTCTAAAATGTATCAGAATCCTCAAATCATCAAGTCCGACCTAAACTTACCCGAGAGCTCAATCATTCTGTATTTTCCTCATTCTCCAGTCTGATTCCTTGAAGCTTCTTCTTCCACAACCCTACCTTGAAAACTAGACTCTTAGATATTTCAAGTGGCTTTGGAATCACTCAAAACGCATAAGTAATCTGGGAGAACTTCTCATCCTAAGTTGATGCTACTTCCAGACCTCACTATCTGACAGCATCTCCTATTAGAAATGCATGGTTTTCCTCCGAATCTACTCTCAAACACTCTTCCTACTGTTCTTTGAAGAGAATTTTTGTTATGAACTAAAGAGTCACCTTGTGGTGGTATTTATAGGCCAAATGAACCGATCCTTCTCATTTCCTAAGGCTTCCAATGCAAGATACCTCTTACTTTAGCAACTTTTGGAGTGTTTTCACCAAGCTTTACCACCACCTACTTCCTTGCCATTCACTTACTTCCATGCCACTCACATACTTGCATGAAGTTTGAGTTGTCTTCCTCATGCATAAAACTTCTTTGCATGAAACTCTATTCGTCCACCTCCTACTAACTCAAGTTCAACCTTCTCTCGGTTCAGCCACTTATCTGGGTGAATTCATCAACCTTGCGTAACGCAAGTCTTAGCACTGCATAAACACTTGGCCCATCGTCTAGTCCATCGTGTAGCTCTTGCACTCATCGCATAGCTCTATCGTTTAGCTAAATCTCTCACTGACGCTTATCACCCAACCCTCTGGCTATCGCTCATCATCTAGCCCTCTCATTGTTGCCAATCATGTAGCGACTGCGCCCATTGCACAAGACCTGCGTCCCATCGTATAGCTCCACCATTTAGTAATCTCTCACTGTTAACGATATTGCTATCATGTATCTCTCACTGTTAATGATCTCGCTGTCACTCATCGTCTAGTGCATAACCTATCGCATAGCTTCTACGCCTACCGTGAAGCTCTCGTTGTCACCCATCGTGTAGCGCTAACGCCTATCGTCTAACGCATCACGCCCATCGTCTAGCACGTCCGCTCATTGTGTAGCGCCATCATCTAGCATGTGTGTCTATCATGCAACACCCATCGTCTTAGCGCTTCGACTATCGTGTAGCGTTCACACTTATCGTGTAACGCCCATGCTTATCGTTTATCGTCTAGTGCTATGCATCACTACGCATCGTTTAGCGTCGCACGTAGCTAGATGATCGTCTAACGCATCACTTAGCACCGCATGTACCTACACGATCGTCCATACAGTGCCTTGCGCTCACTGTCTATCCCTCTTGCTCTCGCTCATGCAGTCTCTTATCATCCCAATGCATGAGCAACCTTTGGGAAGCGCCTCTTGCCAAGCTTCGGCCAACATGCGTCCCTTGTCATGCCAACGTTTGGGCAAACATCATAAACTCAACGCATGGTTGTCCTTTGACTTTAGGGCTTAATTTCTTTTAACCTCTACAAACTTAGCTTCATCTCATATGTTAATGTTTGCTAACACCAAACACATGGTATCTTTTTTGACTTCACACTTAGCCAAATTTTCAAGTTAAGGCTCAACTCAAAGCTACTCAAGGAAAATCTATTCCAATACTTAGAAATTTTCCTTCTCTTCAACATAGGAATTAACATACACTTAGTTAATTTCCTTAATTACCTATTTAAATAGAGAAATTGAGATCTGGGTTTCACATGAGTAATCAACCATCAAGGAAATTGTTATCGAGCTATCAAGTAAGGTCATCGAGTATTGACCGTCGAGCATCGAGTATTGCATCACCGAGTGTCGAGGAGCGAGTATTAAACAGAAAACTCGATGCGTTTGTTCTTTTTTCTGGATTTTGACGGGATTCATCCCACGCATACGCCTCGCGTAACCAAGCGTCAACGATGCGTCTCAATGCTATTCCTGCAACTATAAATAGATTTCTTTCATTTTTGCTAAGGGGAGGAAGATAGTTTTCTTTCATTTTCTTGCTGAAGGGAAGAAGCACAATTCTATGGAGGCTGGAATTTCTCTCTGTATCAATTAATCTCCATGGTAATTTTGTTTCCTACCTAGATTAGATTTTGATTTCTTTTTTTATTTGTAATCAATAACTTGTAATTTTTCATGAATTTGTCTATGAATTTTTGAAGTAATTCAATCTTGTTTCTATTTCAAGGGTTCTTGTAAATTCTTTTGAGTTTTCAACTTTCTTTATTATTAGCAATCTGAATTTGAGCATTTTTTAATCTGATTTTAATTCTTGAAGCATGTTGAATGATCTATATCTTGAGCATGTTTAGCCTAGATACTTGGTTTTGTCACAATCATTGTTGTATATGTTGCTTTTAATGTGTTCGATGGAATGTCTAGCCAAGATCTACAAGAGGCAACAGTAATTGTGTGTTTGGTGGCTATTCCTAGGATGCACTAATTACTAAATTTGGAGCAAACTTGGTTAATTGAGTAAGTTATCTTAACAATTAATCAATGCAATTGAATCCAGGAACCTAATATGCATGTTTTCTATTCTATATGGCCGCTATCGAACCCAATGGAAGTAGGAGCATGTAGGTTGATTAGGGTTTGGCCTATCCAACCTTAATCAATGTTTAGAATGCTCACTTGACTAGGTTATTGCTAGTTGTCGGCCTATGTAGAGGCTAGCTTGTTAGAGTTGAAAGAGTAGTTGCGAGTGTAATCCGATTGTGAATTAAATTTGTAGAATTCAATGATAAGAATTGCAATGAATGTCTAACTTGGATTAGAAGCAAGATTGTTCTAAACTTGGTTACAACTCTCCTTTATCTTTTGATTTTTAGCATTTTTTTTTGTTTTGATAAAAAAAAAAAAACCCCATTTTATAGCTTCGATAGTTAAGCTTGGTTAAAGAAAATATTATATAACATTTCCCTGTAGATCGACCTCTTACTTTCATTTTAACTATGAGTTAGTTAGGTTGTTGTTTGAGTTTTATAAATATTGTTTGTTTCGGGTTAGGTAGAACTAACAACACCTACTTAGCTTCGAACAAAATCCAAGCTGCTCTTCACGTGATTTCAGCTCCAAATCTTCAGTAAACCATCAAGAGATCTTTGCTACTATTCTAAGCCTGAATTTGAGCGGTGGAAATAAAAAATGAAGTGAATTTATGAAGGGAGTAGAATGGATTTAAAGTGAAGGAGTAGAACTCAACATAAACTTTTTCCAGTTCTTCCTCCATTCTATGTAAATTGAAGAGTTTTATGTAACCATTACATGCATCTACTAAACTTTTCAGTAGAAGCACTCAAGAATTGGAATTAGGTGTTTCATTAAGAACAATCCTCCAAAATAAGCAAAAATGTGGATATTTCCACTATCTCAATTTAATTCCAAAATTAAATTGAATTAATTTTCAATTTTCATTTTAATTAATTCAAAATTAATTAAACTAAAAAAAATATATTAATTTCTAAAATTGAATAATAAAATAAAATCAATTTCGTTTTAATTAATTAAACAAATTTAATTAATTCAATAAAAATTTAATATCAAATATTAAATTAATCAAACACCTAATTTTAAACATGAATCATATTCATGTAATTAATATTTAAATCAATATTTAAATATTATAAACTCTCCAATTTCGTTTAATTTCGATAAATTAAACGTTAATTAATTATATCAAATATAATTATACAAACCCTAATTTGAATTTGAACTATTCAAATTCAAACCTAAGTTCAATTTGAACATTTCATATTGAAATTCAATTTGAACACTTCAAATTGATATCATTCTAAATTCATTCAATTTATTAATTCAAGGTATTCATGTTTTACGAGCAAGTAGAGAGACCTTATGGACCTACAAATCATGAGCTCCAACGATTTGAGATTAATTGGCTAAAACTTTTTAGACCGAATTAATCAACATTCGTTAACTATCGAGTCAAGCTATTATAGCTCGATAGTTGCGCTTTCCATATTATAGATATATTTGTGTCCACTTGATTTAACCTAAGTCAACCCTTTACAGATTGTTCATAATAATGGCTGGGTCAAATGTTGTTTTACCCCCGAAATTACGTCTTGCTTCTTATGTTCCACTGATCCTCTAATGAACAATTGGTTTGTGATCCAATCATTAAACTAGATCCCTCTTGATCCAATGAGAGGGTGGGGCCCCTTGTTCAAGACCCGGATTCAAAACTTAAAAGAACAACCTTTCTCTTATCCCTCAATTGGGTAGGCATGAATTCTGTCTTGAACCCTATGTCCTCAGCTATTTACCCGATCTTACCCCTGAAATTGGAGGCTTATTGAGCCTACGCTGTTGAGCAGCCCTCACCTATGAAAATCTAAGGATAATCCCGAATAAACAGGAGTTCATAGTTAGCTTAAGATTAAGATCGAGTTACCTAGGTCATCTAAGTGAAATAGTCAGTCTTAAATAGTAAACAACGTTATAAAGTAAGAGTGACTTATTTCTTGGTCCAATCTTATGCAAACTCATTTAGACTATTTACTCGAATCTGATCCACTCTTATGTCTCCACATAAAGTTCAAGTACTCATATAATAGTCATGAATCTTTTATTTTATTGGATTTATTTCTAAAACGAAATAAGCAATTCATATATTCAATATAACTTTATTGAATCAAACTTAAATAACAATTTTATTTATTTATAGAATGAGTTTATTGTTTACAAACCATGAGTTTTAAGACATAAAACACAACAATATAAATTATAGGTTATAGGTTATATATGATATAATCTATGGTTTAATATTAATATGTATTATATGGTTAATACATATTTATTAAAACTCATTTTTTGAATTTTGAAAATTAAATCCCATGGGAGTTATTTTAAAGTAGGGAGAAAGTTATTTTAACTCCTTCAACCCCCCTAATATACGTGATGCATAGAGAAAAAAAAAAAGAGTGTACGTGAAAATTGTTTTATAGAGAATCTTCATCTCTTTCATCTCTCTACAATTTTTCTCTCAAGAAAAAAATTCCTTCACCAAAATTAAACAGAAGCCCACACTACTCTATGTGATTCTCACCTTGAGAATAACGAGGAAATATTGTGGTGATGTCGTTGTTACGTTGTTATTGTGTTTGTGTTGTTGTGAACGGGTGAAGAAGAGACGATCAGTTCGTGATCTTGTTGTGGAGAGGAATCGTGAAGAAGTGTTCTTCAAGGGTATGTGTTTCTCGATCTGTTCCCCTCTCTATATTTTCACAATAGAAGCATGCTAAGAATTTTTTTTATCCTGTAGTTTCGTTGCCTTTGAATTTTAAGTTCTGTAAAAAAATTTCAAGACATAAGGCATTCAATTGCTTCCACTTCGAGGAATTCCAATCCCTAAAATTAGTATCAAAGCCAGGTTTTGTCTCTGATTTTTGTTTCTTACTTGAGTTCAAAGTTTTGGTGGGATTTAAGTTCTGCATTGTGAATTTATGATAGTTTTGCACATAGATGTTTCAAAACTTTGCATAGTTTACTGCTTTGTTTCAATTTGATTTGTAAGGTCTCGGTGTTTATGGACATTTAATTTCATATCATCAAATCTTTAAGTTCATGTTGCTTGTGGTAAAGTGCTTACCAAGATCTAGGCTTCAATTTGGAAAATTTTGGAGCAAGAACAAAGCAAAATGGATGAAGGATTGAAAAAGAGGAAGCATTCATTCCTAGAACGTAACGCACAACGTATCAACATTGTGCATTACGCCGTAAGGCAGAATGCTCAGTGTAGTTGCATTGTGAAGCATAGCTGGGTTACGACAACTCAAAATCCAACATAATGTCATTGCCACAGAGCGTCTTTAGGCTCTGAACTCATTCGCTCACATGCTTTTGTAGTTCCAGAACGTGGGTTCAAGTCTTCCTCAGTGGTAGTTGAAGGAAGTTTTTTTTTTATTATTTCAGTTAATTTGTAATATTAATTATTTTCTTTTCTTTTTGAATTAATTAAATTAATATAAATGTTACATTAATTTATTATTGTTTTAGGATGGCAATTTTTGGTATGTTGCTTTTATTATTATGTTCATGTGATGCATGATTTATTTATTTATATAGCATATTGTATGCCATATAGTATAAAAAACCCACCATAAGATAAACATTTTTTCTTGCATCATTTTTATATATGTATTATATTATAAAGTTTCATGATTTAATTAAGCATACTCATTCATCATATTACATATAATTGTTATATTATCTGATTGCATGCATATATAATATGTCCATGCATCATATATTATAATTGTTATAATATATAGTTCAGATGAATGGATATGTATGTTTTCATTACTTTATAATATAATTGTTATGTTATATAATGAAAATGGAGATGCATGAAACATGATATTACCTTAGAAAAATATAATTGTTATATTTTGATGTAGATCATTAGATGCATGAATAGATTTTATTTATTTCATTAACCTTTATAAGTAATATAAGCTAGCAAAATTAGAATTAAAATTTATAATCCAAAGTTGCTTGCAAAAATCGGTTAAATTAATTTTAAATTGTTTAAAATTGATTACACCTAGACCTATGTTAATAATTTTTCTAATTATATTAGAAATAAATTTAATCTTTTAATTTCCTTTTAATAGGATTAAAATGAATTAAATTTATAATATTATTATCTATAAAAGACCTTTGTCTAAGGAAGATTATGTCTAGGCTGAGGTATTTAAGCTGACGAAAATAGAATAACCTTACTTGGGAACCAACCTAGAAGGTGAATTAGACAAATATGTTATAAACATGTAATAAATAATTATGTTTATTAAAGTCTTTAATAATAATAAATAAAAATCATTATTGTTAAACTATCCAATACAGGGCAAATTTAAAAATCACTTAGTTAAATTTTTCAGCCAGATTTTTCTAAGTTAATAAACCCTAGGTTAAAAACACTCAGTGGGAGAAAAATAATATATATGATATGTCAATTTCTTTTCACATCTCTCTCTAAATAGTTCACACCGTAAGATTTATGCTCGGTCTCGAGACAACGTTGCTTGTGTCCCCCTATGGATGATGTTTCCATAGGTCAATATCTAGGTGAATAGAAAGAGTGTTTATATCAAGTGACAGAGGGACGTGTGACAACACATCCCAAGTCTCTTTCATTGGTTTGTTGTATAGTTTCATGCTTGGCCTCAAGCCAACTTTACTTGTATCCCCCTACGGATGGTATTTGCATGAAATTATACACAAACTCCAAAGTGGATAGGACTTCTTTAGTTTTTGTCCAAATTGATTTTTTCCTATATTGGGCTCATTGGGATGAAACTATAGAGTCTAAAATGAAGGGTTACACTTATAAGAAATTATTAAGTAAGTTAATAATTTATGGACACAATAATGGCGACTAATCGTTATAGGGATAAGAGTTATTCTAGTGTAATGGTTGGTTAAGATTGTTTCAATTCATTGAAAGGATAACTGATCACCCTGCGGTAGCTTTTATCCTTTGAAGTAGTTAGTCTTAAATAGTAAACAAAATTATAAAGTAATTGTGACTTATTTCTTGGTTCAATCTTATACAAACTCTTTATACAGGACACTCCCAATTAACCCAGCCGTTATTACGAACAACCTGTGAATGGTCGACTTACGGATTATGGTAAAATCAAGTTGACACAAATATATCTACAGTGAGAAGGGTGCAAATATCGAGCTATAGTGGTGTGATTTGATAGTTACGAATACTGATTAATTTGGTCTAAAGAGTTTTAGCCATTTAATCTTAAATCATTGGAGCTCATACTCTGTAGGTCCACAAGGTCACTCTACTAGCTCATAAAACATGACACCTTGAATTAATAAATTGAGTGAATTTGGAATCATATCAATTTGAAGTGTTCAAATTGAATTTCAAATTGAAATTAGGGTTTGAATTTGAATAAGTTCAAATTCAAATTAGGCTTTGTATAATTATATTTGATATAATTAAACGTTTAATTTATCGAAATTAAACAAAATTGGAGAGTTTATAATATTTAGATATTGATTTAAATTTTAATTACATGAATAGGATTCATGTTTAAAACTAGGTGCGTGATTAATTTAATATTTTGATATTAAACTGTTATTTAATTAATTAAATATATTAAATTAATTAAAAATCAAATTAATTTTCAATTTCAATTCAATTTGAAAAATTAAATTTTGATGTTATAAACTTAATTAATTATGAATTAATTAAATCAAATTTTTGTTAATTTTTGAATTAATTAAAATTTGAATTTAAAAATTAAAAAAAAAATTGGCAATTGCATTTGAGTGGGATCGTCTCACATTTTCATCAAATTGAGGTGTTCCTCCCATATTCACACACAAATCCCATTTTCATACATGCAATTGAAGTGGCCTTGAAATGTCTCCTTCAGTGCCTGCAGGAAAAGGGTGGATAAAACACTTCAATTTCTAAGGATCAAAAAGAGGAAAGTTGGAAGAACTAGAGGAAAAAAGTTCCAGCTAAGTTCTTCTCCTTCACTTAAGTACCTATCCCTTTCCCTTCGCAAATTCAGCTCAATTGTGAGTTCCACCACTCAAATTCAAGGCTAAGAATAGTCGAGAAGATCTCTTAGTGGTTCACTGTTGAATTGGAGCTGTAATCACGAGAATAGTAGCTTGGAATAGGGAGAATTCATCAAAGGTATATTGTTGAGAAACCATCTTCTTAAATTTCTGTTTAAGCATACTTTTAGAACTTAAATTAAATGTAATTAGAGTGCTTATTGATTCTGTTTGCTTCCGTTGCATGTTATGTTATCCTAACATTGTCCTTGTTGAAGAATTGACTGAAAATTCAATCAACATAAGTCAATTATGTGACTAGGGTCATTCAGTAAATTTCTCTAAAGACAAATGCCTTATGATCCATGACAAAAATATGATCATCATGACAGATATGTGCTCATCTGACAACTGTTATCTCTAGACTCCTAATGTTTGTTCAGATGTCTGTCACACAGCTCAAAATGGATCTTCAAAAATAAATCCAATAAACATGGAACTGTTACTTTCAATAAGGCTTGGCTTGTTGCTCAAGAATACATTCATGTGGAAGTGTTGATTTTGATGAAACCTTTGCCCCTATGGCTCGGTTGGAGGCTATTCGTCTACTTCTTGTAGTATTCCATCTGCTCAAATTTAAATTATACCAGATGGATGTTAAAAGCACCTTTCTGAATGGTGTGCTAAATGAAAAGGTTTATGTTGAACAACCGAAAGGGTTTACAGACCTATTATGTCCTTAACATATGTACAAACTTCGAAAAGCTTTGTATGGTTAAAGCAAGCCTCAAGGGCTATGTATGGGAGATTAACATAATTCTTGCTATAGAAAGGATAGATTTTATAATCAACTAGATATATGTTGATGATATTGTAATTAAAGGATCACGATAGTCTCTTATAAATCAATTTGTTGATCAGATGAAAGCTAAATTCGAAATGAGCATGGTGAGGGAGCTAATAAATTTTCTTGGTCTTCAAGTCAAACAACTCCATTATGGGATATTTATATCGCAAAGTATCCCAAAATTGTTCTTTAAAAGTTTGGCCTTGAAAAAACTATTCCCAAACTCACTCTAGCCCCAACTCATGCAAAACTTACCAAAGACCCGATGCTGAAAATGTTGATGAAAGCTTATACAAAAGCACGATTGGAAGTTTTCTTTATTCGATAGTCAGTCGTCTAGAGATTACTTATACTATACACATTTGTGTTAGATATTAATCTAATTCGAAGACAAGTCATCTGACAAGTGTTAAACGGGTTCTAAAATACATCAGTGGGACAATGGACTATGGCCTTCTTTATTTCTTCTGATTCTAATGGAGTTCTCGTAGGATTTGCGAAGCTAATTGGGCTGGAAGATTAGAAGATAGAAAAAGCACCTCCAGGGAATGTTTCTTCCTAGGAAACAATCTCATATCTTGGTTCAGCAAGAAGCATAACTGTGTTTCCTTGTCAACTATTAAAGTTTAATAAATAGCTCTTGATAGTATTTGTACAAAAATCCTACAGATGAAATAGATGCTTCAAGAGTATGACGTTGCTTAAGATGTCATGACCTTGTTTTGTGACAACATGAGTGCTATCCACATTTTCAAAAATCATGTTTAAAATAGCAGGCTAAGCACATTGATATCAGACACCACTTCATCGGAGAACTTGTCGAGTCTAAGGTTATATCTTTTGAACATGTAAGTACTAAAAAACAAATTGTGGACATCTTTACCAAATTATTGGATGTTTCTTAGTTTGAATTCTACATGCTGCTCTTAGGGTGTGCCAAATTGATTTATAGAAATTAATTGCTCTTTTGGTAAGTGGAGAGATTTGGGTCAAAGTTCAAATTTACCAACCTATAGTTAATTCTCACCATATTTCATTTTATGTGGTTTACTCTTTAAATTTGATTTTTTTTCCCTCTTCACTAGTCGTTTAATCCTCAAATGGTTGTGGTGTTGGTTTTTGTCGTATTTCTTTGATCATGTTGAGTTCAACTGTCTACCTATATTTTTTTCTCCAACACTACTTTTCCTCATGGTCAATACTGTTGGGCATGCTTCTTTATATTTGTTGAATTCAGCCCAGATGATGAAAACTTGTATGGCCTGTCTTTGCTGATCCAAACGTGAGCTCAGTTCTTTTGCCCCAAAATTACTTTTGTTTGGTAGAAAACTTGGCTATTAAGCGCCCACGATTTTTCAACTGATGCTTTACACGTGGTTTGAACCACTGCTCTTTGTCTGATGAAAATGAAAGAAAAAATGTTTTCTAATGGGTGATTAATACAACATTAATTTTCTTTCTCTCTCTTTTGCTCTCTGGTTCTCTCATTCTCTGCCTTCTAAATTCCTTACACTTTCTTCTAACCCTAATGTCTTCTTGTTTGATCTGTGCGACTGCATTGAGTAAAAATGGAAGAATCGTGCAATCGTGTAGACGATGG
Organism: Benincasa hispida; assembly: GCF_027475165.1. Classification (NCBI taxonomy): domain Eukaryota; kingdom Viridiplantae; phylum Streptophyta; class Magnoliopsida; order Cucurbitales; family Cucurbitaceae; genus Benincasa; species Benincasa hispida. The sequence continues at coordinate 34,140,567 of NC_143481.1, read as the reverse complement.
AAGAAGAAAATGGAGAACGACCATGCAATCGTGTAGACAATGGAAGAAGAAAATGAAGAACAACTATTCAATCGTAGACGATGAGAAGAAAGGGAAGGAGATGCATAACGATATACGTGGTTTGGCTTATTAAAGCCTACGTCCACGGGAAGGAGAGAGTTTTATTAAGAGCAAGTCACAGATTCTTCCTTTTACAGATTTTCAAGTTCTTCTTGAAGCTATATATGTTGTTGTATCTACAAAATTTGTAAATGATGAATATTTATACTAATTTCTGATACAAGCAGTTATAATAATTAACTGTAAAAGTTAAAGAAATGTGAAATAGTTCTTGAATGTTGAATGTTTGAGTTTATATTCTTCAAATAATCGAAGTGATACTCATACTTCTGGAAAAAGAATGGAAATACTGAAGCAAAGGGTTAATAAAAAACGACATGTCAGTCCGAATGTTTTGCTGGCTAAGGTAGACATTCTCAATGCTTCCGTTGAAGATTCCTCGTTGTCATTCACATGCTTCCTCCCTACTTTAAAAAACGACATGCTTCCGTTGTCATTCACCTTTTTTCTATGGTTTTGTGGGATGGCTTTATTGTGAAGAATGCTAACAATGATGAGACTAAGCCTCTAGTAAGCTCTACTGATGTCTGGAATTTGTTGAGTACCTTTGTTGCTAAATAGGGTGCAACAGTTCCCTCTATCCTTCACTCTTCTGATTTTTAATATGATATTCCTCTTTCTTGTAGTGTTTGGCCTGAATCTGTTAGTGATTTTGTTGTTCCTCCCGATACGACTAACCCTGTAATGTTATTGATACTAATGCTATTGCTCCTGATACTGATAATGTTATTTTTGGTTCTTCTCATGTTGTCTCTTTGGTTGATGCCGAAAAGGTCTCTAATGGTTTTTAAGATGTTACTTGCGTTCTTCTTATAAAAAAGAACTCCCCCTAAGAAGAAAAGCCCTGACTTTGAATCTGACCCTTCTATGCAAATTTATGTCTCTAGCAATGAAGAATATATTGCCTTTGTTAAGAACAAGCCTCGCACAAGAGTTGTTCATCATAAAATTCCTCCTAATATTCCTTCTGTGCCTATCGATGGGATATCCTATCATAGCAAAGACAATGTTCTGTAATGGAAGTATGGGGTGCAGCGACATATTGCGGATGAGAAGGTTATATCTAATCAAACCATGTTCTGTTTGGAAATTATGGACCTTCTTCATTGTGTTGGGCTTCTCAAAACTGTTGTGAACCTCTGTCCCTTTTATCCTCTGTTGATGAGGGAGTTCATCGTCAATCTTCCTTCAAAGTTCAATGATTTCAGTTCTTCTGTTTATCAAAAGGTCCATATTATAGGCACTTATTTTACCATTTCTCTTGTTCATATTAATGATTATCTAGAGCATGTTGATTCCCCTCCTCTTAGTGAGCCTCATCCCTCCATTAAGGATATTGTTGCTAAGCTTATAGGTAGTACTTGGTCTAAGTGGCCTTCATCTGGTCAATTGTATGCCTCCACGCTCAATGTGAAGTATGCTATTTTATTTGAATTGGCATTGCTAATTGGTATCCTTTGACTCATGGGTCCAATCTTTCTCCTTCTTAGGCCAGTCTTCTGTATCAGACTGGAACTTTCTCTACTTTTGATTTTGGGGTGCTTTCGTATAATCAACTTTTTCGCCATGTTGACTCTTTTGCAATCAAGCTGCTATCTGTTTACCACACTTATTCCCTAGTATCTTGTTGTCTCAATAACTAGCCATTCTTGGCCCTACTCCCAACTTTCTTAATCTTAATTACAAGATTTTCACGGTACACATGTCCCCGACACATTGAGCACACTTATTCCCTAGTATCTTAAGAGTTCTAACATTCCTCTCCCTAAGGATTTGGAGGTTCTGGGAGGTTGGTTATTGATTCCTATTGAGCTTGGGACTCGCATCTTTTGCATTATGACCTCTGAGTCTCATACATTGAGCACTATTATTCATGATCTGACTAATCGTTAGGCTGAAATTGATGCATTGATCCATCTTTTAAGTACATCGCTTCCGCATGAATAATTATTCAATAATTAAACAGAATCAACGGTAGTTATTGAAGGAAATCGGATTTGAGATTTCCATGAGCAGCAGAACAAGACTATATTCCAAATTACAATCATGAATTAACATAACATTTACAGTCATCTTCAAACAAGCGGTTATACAATTCAAATGCAGAAATTACAGCATGAATAACTACAAATGCAGTAAGGGAAAACTCTACATACATTTGTAGATGCGTCTCCACGCTATGTTGCGCAACCTCGTGAACAACAGCAACCACGAACACACATGATGGCAACACTACAACGAACACAACACGAACACTTCATGCTCGTCCTCAACGATCTCCTCGGTCACGAACTCCTTCACAACACGAACGGCCTCAACAGTATCACGAACGACCTCCAGAAAACCTCGACGATGTCGAGTTGAGTCTAACACCACCAACAAGGTTACCTTGGTATTCTCGGTGTGAGAATCTAGAGGGTGGACTCTATTCGAACTTAATATGAGGAAGACGAAGGAGGAAACAACGATCGCGTACACGACTAGGCAAGTGAGAGATGGCTGAGACCTATCGTATAGGTCGATGCCCAATCGTTTAGATAAAGCTATACGATCGTTTAGCTTGGTCTGTCACCTACAGACTCTACGCGATCGTTTACCTTGGGCTAGGGATCGTATAGCAAAGCTATGCGATCGTTTAGTAAATACTGCATGATCGTTTAGCTCGCCACTACACGATTGTTTAGCTTGCCCAGTCGTCATTTAGTAAATCTGAATTTACTTGACGCCTTCGTAAGTTTCTTTTTCGCGAGAGAAAACTCAAAAACCTTTTCAAAATAGGAAACCACTTTCCTTTTAAACTCACGGTTATTTAAAAGAAAAAGAATTAATTATCTAATAATTAATATTATTATAAACATAAATGATAACCAACTTATCATACTATATTTATAACCTATAGTTTTAATATTTCATCTCATGAAACAAATAAACCATAGTTCTTTTTCTATTCCATGGTACTTAATATAAATCTCATTTACATCAATCCTTCATTAGATGTATCTCATACATCATACCGATTATATCATATATACTTAAAATACCTCTTGTCAATTTGAACATTTCAAATCAACACCAAGAAATAATCCTCAACTGAATTCAAGCTACCAAGGGGACCTCATGGACCTGTAGCTCCGAAGCTCTAACAGTACTTGGATAACTGACTAAACTCTTTAGTCACGGGATCCACCATCCGTTAATTGCCAGGTGTCACAATCGCTCTTTCGGAAGCTTCTCTTAGCGATTGTGCGGCACTTGTTCCCGCTCACGAACAAGCCAGCCAACTCGATTACGGACTGTCGATGGCACACCGAGTGCCTCTTGTAACCTCCACCCCCGTTTTAGGGAAAACGGTTTTAGAAAACGGGTTTGGAGAAAAGGTTTTCGTAAGAAGATTTGTGAGTGTGAATAAAGAAAGAAAGATTGTAGTAGACTAGAAAGCAATAAGCAACAACAACGGCTTTATAGAGTACTACTCCGGGTATGAGGAAATGATGGTTAGTCTTATCCCCATATAGTGCATTCTGAACAAAAAGCCAACTGGCGCCCTTGCATATGCAAAAGGGCGAGTGGTCACTTACAATGAAAATGTAAAGAAAGCAAGCTAACTACACTAATACAATACAGGATATGAAAGTAAGCTAGAAAGGGGTTGGATTGGGCATGCGGCCATGGGCAACAGGCCCTGGACAAGCATGACCGTTACATTCTCCCCCACTTAATTGGTTGACGTCCCCGTCAACCGACCTTGTTCAAAACCTGCAATGGCTGGAGCTGCATTCTTCAAGTCTTCGGCCCGCTCCCAACTGATCTCTTCGTCGGGGAGATCCTTCCATTTCACTAAGAACTCTGTCAGTTCTCGTCTGGGTCTTCCAATACGGCGCGTACGTTTATCCAGGATTTGTGCAACTTCTTTCTCAGCAGAACTCTTCATCGTGACCGGTGGGCGCCTTAGCATGTTTCGCTGTTCGTCCTCGGGATCGGGATGATAGGGCTTCAGGATACTCACATGGATGACAGGATGAATCTTCATCCATGAGGGTAACTGAACCCTGTATGAGGTTCTCCCGACCTTCTCAATTACCTCCACTGGACCTTCATATTTCCTTACTAGTCGTTGGTCTCTCTGGCCTCGAAAACGAAACTGTTCCGGTCGTAGCTTGATCAGGACCTTGTCCCCAGCTTGAAACTCAAGGGCCCTCCGCTTCTTATCAGCCCACTTCTTCATCCTCTTCGATGCTCTTTTTAGGTAGGCGCGAGCGATCTCAGAGGTTTTGCTCCACTCTTTAGTGAAGTTATGTGCCTGAGGACTTTTGCCTGCATAAGGGTGGTCCACCAAGTGTGGCATGAGTGGCTGTCTGCCGCACACCACTTCGAAGGGCGTTTTTCCGGTCGCGGAACTCTGTTGGCTATTGAAGCTGAACTGAGCCACATCTAACAACTGGACCCAGTTCTTCTGCCTAGCATCGATAAAGTGACGCAGATATTCCTCGAGCATACTGTTGAAGTGTTCCGTCTGTCTGTCAGTTTGGGGATGATAGCTAGAGGAGATATTCAGTGATGATCCCAATATTCTGAACAATTCTGTCCAAAATGTCCCAGTGAATCTTCCGTCCCGATCGCTAACAATGCTCATGGGGACACCCCATAATTTCACGATGTGTTTGAAGAACAGCTGAGCAGTCATCACGGCTGTGCACATTTTCGGCGTTGGGACGAACGTGGCATATTTCAAGAACCGGTCGATGATAACAAGGACCGATTCAAACTCTCCCACCTTGGGCAAATGGGTGATGAAGTCGAGAGACACACTCTCCCACGGTCTAGAGGGCACAGTAGGGGTTCCAGCAGACCCGCTAATTTCGCCCTTTCAACCTTATCTTGTTGGCAGACAAGGCAAGTCTTGGTAAATTGCATGACATCGTCTCGAAGACTTGGCCAATAGTAGCCTTGCTTCAGAAGGGCATAAGTCCTCTGCCAACCATTATGTCCTGCCCACGGTGTGTCGTGACACTCCTTCATCAGCGACCTTCGTAACTCCCCGGATCTGGGGATGTAGAGGCGATTGCCTTTGGTGTATAGTAGATCATCTTCCACCCAGAACTGGCGTGTCTTCCCCTCTCTGGCCAACTGTAAGATGGCCTGCGCTGCTGTATCATTTGTCAAGTGAGTTTTGACAGTTTCTCGTACTGTTGCACTCAACGTACTTGCTTGTAGGCGGGCGAACATGCACAGGGCCGCATGTTCGCTCTTTCGGCTAAGAGCGTCAGCCGCTTGGTTGCTCTTCCCCGGTCTATGTTCGAATTGGAAGTCGAACTCCGCTAGACATTCCTGCCACCGTGCCTGTTTGGACGACAACTTCGGTTGGTTGAAGAAGTGACAAATGGAGCTATTGTCGGTCTTGACCACGAACTTGGCCCCCAAGAGATACTGTCTCCAGGCCCTCAAGCAGTGAACTACTGCTAACATCTCTTTCTTGGAGGCGGCATACCTCCGTTCGGCATCATTTAGTTTTCTACTCTCATACGCGATGGGGTGTCCGTCTTGGAGGAGAACACCGCCCAACGCAAAGTCAGAAGCATCAGTCTCTACTTCAAATGGCTTGGTCACATCGGCAATTCCGAGGACCGACCCCTCAATCATCACTTTCTTCAAGCCCTCAAAGGCGGCTTGACATTCTGGAGTCCAGCTCCATTGGCTATCCTTCTTCAACAGTTCGGTTAATGGCCCTGTTCTTCTCGAGAATCCTTCTACGAACCGCCTATAGTAGTTGGCTAGTCCGAGGAAGGATCTTAGTTCGGTCACGGATGATGGTACCCTCCAGTCTCTAATTGAGGCCACCTTGCCCTCTTCCATACCAATCCGACCACACTCAATCACGTGGCCAAGGAAATTTATGCGCTCTTGGGCAAAGGAGCACTTCTCTCTCTTTACATACAACTGATTTCTCCTCAGCTTTTCAAAGACTAGTTGGAGGTGACGCCGATGGTCCTCCAATGAGGCACTATAGACCACAATGTCATCAAGATATACTACGACGAATTTGTCGAGGTATTCGTGAAACACTTGGTTCATTAGGGTACAGAACGTTGCTGGAGCATTGGTGAGGCCAAAGGGCATCACGAGGAATTCGAAGGCTCCATATCTCGTGACACAGGTCGTCTTGGGTTCGTCTCCTTCAGCAATTCGAACCTGATAATATCCAGACCGTAGGTCCAGCTTCGAGAAATACTTAGCACCGTGAAGCTGATCAAATAAGTCAGTGATGATAGAAAGGGGATATTTGTTGCGAACTGTGAGCTTATTCAAGGCCCGATAGTCGATGCACAACCGGAGGCTCCCATCCTTCTTCTTCTGGAACAGTACTGGGGCTCCATAAGGAGCCTTTGCCGGTCTAATAAATCCTGCCTCTAACAACTCGTCTAACTGTTTCCGAAGCTCAGCCAATTCTGGCGGGGCCATCCGATATGCATTCTTGGCAGGCGGCTTTGCCCCTGGCAACAACTCAATCTCATGGTCAATCCCCCTTCGTGGGGGTAAGGACTTGGGCAGGCTTTTCGGCATGACGTCCCGATACTCTTCCAAGACAAATAGAACGTCTTGGGGGATCTCCTCTTCAGTGGACTCAACTGATTCTATCGGGATGGCCATGAACGTGGGTTCGTCGTGGGCCAGGCCCCTCTTCAATTGGAGGGCTGAGATCATTCTCACCCCATTTGGCTGCTTGATACTGGCTTGGACTACGGTCGGTGTAGATCCGGTAATGACTAAGCATTTGGCAAGGGGCATTGGTATGACTTTATGTTCAAGCAGAAATTCCATTCCCAGTACCACGTCGAAATCATCCATCTTGACAATTACGAAGTCAACGAAGCCCTTCCAATCTCCTAACTTCACTGGAGTTCTCTTCGCTATCCCCGTAATTGGTAGGGCTGCGGAATTCACAGCTTTCATCTTCCCTGCATCTCTTTCCCAATTCAAGTTCAGGCGGCGAGCTTCCCTTTCAGCCATGAAGTTATGGGTAGCCCCAGAGTCAACCATCGTGGTTTTGGCCGATCTTTGGTTGACCCAAGCGTCCACATACATGAGACCTTTCTCTAGTGGCTCCGTCGCCTTTCCCATATTCTTCTGAAGTGCAGATAGGAATTTCAATGCCCCCATCCTGGGATTCTCAATTTCTGCCACTGGCTCGGTTACCGTCTCTTCCAGTTCAGCCTTGTCTTCGGAGGTAGAGGCCAATGTGGCTTGAAAAGCATTGAACGCAGTTCGATTTGGACATTCGCCCGCCCTGTGTGGCCCTCTACATATGAAACAAGATAGGGGGCGATTGTAATTGTTATGCTGTTGTGGCGGCCCCCGCCAGTTTTTTCCTGATCTCGGTTGGGATGATTTACGGTCCCCTCCTGTGTTCTTGTCTCCTCCCCCAGGTCGGGGAGGACTGGAACGGCTGTTTCTGTTTCCCCCATTGGAGGAAGTTGATTGTTTCCTCACATCTTGTGAGTCAGTGCTAAGGTCGTACAGCCGTTCAGCTGCCGCGTAGGCAGAGGGGAGATCCTGTACTCTCTGTTCATATAGTTTTTATTTTGCCCACGGTTTCAGCCCTTCCACAAAGCAAAAGACCTTGTCTTTTTCAGACATATCTCGTATGTCCAACATGAGTCCTGCAAACTGTTTTACATAGTCCCTAATGTTACCTGTTTGCTTTAACTCTCGAAGTTTTCGTCGAGCCAAGATCTCGACATTTTCAGGGAAGAACTGCGAACGAAGTTCTTGTTTCAATCTATCCCAAGTATCAATAGTGCAGCGTCCTTCCTGTATGTCTGTAAATCGTGATCTCCACCACAATTTCGCATCTTCAACTAGATGCATCGTTGCTATTGTGACTTTCGACTCTTCAGTCACTGTGTTCGTCGCCTTGAAGTATTGCTCAAGGTCGAAGATAAAATTTTCCAGGGCTTTCGCTTCTCGCACCCCACAGAAGGGTTTCGGTTCTGGGATTTTTATTCGGCTCACTGCCATTGCTCCCCCAGGTGGGGCTTGGTTCCCTACCGCTCGGATGGTGAGATTCACTCTAGCACTCACATCCGCTATCTCGGCTCTGACGACATCCAGGGCCGATCGAAAGTCTTCAGATAAGTCAGTTACCATCTGAAGTATTGCTTTTTGGGAGCTGTCCAGCTCTTCGACACGCTCCTCTATGTGGGCAACAGAGCCCGAGGAGCTATCGCCTCGTTCAAAGCTGCCGGACCGTACTGTCTTGATCTCGAGGGTCTCTACCCTCATCATCAATTCTCTGACGGGTAATCCGTCTAGGCGGCCTACCACCGCATCAATTCCATCGGCTTTCTCGGCAACTTCTTGTAGCCGAGTCTCAAGGAAACGAACATTATCTGGGACCTCTCTCAGGTAGAGCATTTGTTCTTCCATCTCTACCAATCTGTCCACATGGGACTTGTTCAGGTTCTTCGTCGCCGACATGATCACTGATCTCTCTCTATAAGCCAACCTGGCTCTGATACCAACTGTCACAATCGCTCTTTCGGAAGCTTCTCTTAGCGATTGTGCGGCACTTGTTCCCGCTCACGAACAAGCCAGCCAACTCGATTACGGACTGCCGATGGCACACCGAGTGCCTCTTGCAACCTCCACCCCCGTTTTAGGGAAAACGGTTTTAGAAAACGGGTTTGGAGAAAAGGTTTTCGTAAGAAGATTTGTGAGTGTGAATAAAGAAAGAAAGATTGTAGTAGACTAGAAAGCAATAAGCAACAACAACGGCTTTATAGAGTACTACTCCGGGTATGAGAAAATGATGGTTAGTCTTATCCTCATATAGTGCATTCTGAACAAAAAGCCAACTGGCGCCCTTGCATATGCAAAAGGGCGAGTGGTCACTTACAATGAAAATGTAAAGAAAGCAAGCTAACTACACTAATACAATACAGGATATGAAAGTAAGCTAGAAAGGGGTTGGATTGGGCATGCGGCCATGGGCAACAGGCCCTGGACAAGCATGACCGTTACACCAGGCACTCCATTAAAGACCGACAGCTGAACTCTCCTTACCACAGATATATTATGTGTCCATCTTAACCAATCAGCAGTGCGATAACCCTTCACAGATCGCTCGTAAGTACAGTTGGCCAATAACCGTTATGCCCCTGTAGTTACATCTATCTCCTTAAGTACCACTGGTCCCTCTAATGAACATAAGTCATAGTCCTACTATGACTGAGTCTTCTCTTCCAAAGATAAGCTGTGACCACTATGTTCAAGACCCGGAATTAGCCCTTAAGAGAGCAATCTCTTTACTTATCCCTGCTTTGGGAAAAGAGTGAATTCCATATTGTGGATTGAGTTCCCAACTCCCAGACCAGACAAGTCCCCAAAAAGGTAGGCATGTTGAGTTGGCAATCTGGCCACTCTCACCCATACTAATCAAAGGACTGCCCTCAAAGGCAGGAGTTCTCAAAACACTCAGGATTGAGGTCGTGTCACCTATGGTCGTTTAGGTGAGATGTAAGTCTCTAGTATCAACGGCGTTATATACAGAGTCTAGTTATCTCGTGGTCCAGGTCTTATACAAACTCTTTGTATAAGACACCCCCGCTCTACGTCTCCACATGAATGGTCAGGATCAACCATCTGTAGTAGTTTACAACACTTGCAAATCTCTACAAAGCGGGTCGTATCCGTAGTGTCACAAGGATCAGGTATCTTACCATAATCCTTATACTACAGACCAATTTAGGTTATCACTTAAGGCATGATCCACTTGTATATCACATATACATGCTTAAGTTCACATAAGATAACTAAGAAGCTTTGTTTATTGGATATGAGTAAATGCCAGAATTAAATAACACTTATTTTATTCATTGAACAATTTGTATCTTTACAAAACAACGAGACTACGGGAGAATTAGGACACCAATCCCAACAATTATGACATAAGTTGTTATTGTGGAGATAAAAGAATTCTTGGTTGATTAAAATGCAAGTAATAGTGCATAAGAGTACAACCCTTGGTCTATAGTACAATGACCTTGAGTTAATGAATGTAAATTAATTGATTAATGAGTTTAATAAATTTATATCACTAAAGGTTAAAATATTTAGTTCATAAGATCCCATTGCTAGATCTTAAGAACTTGTAAGACATTTTGTTGGAAGAGAAATAAAATAGAAGTTGGAAATCTCAAATTAATATTTAATATATTGTATTTATGAAATTTGAAATTTAATATAAGTTAAAAATATTTATAGTTTTAGTTATTTGCATTATCCCATTATCCATATTATTAAAAATAAAATATTATTTATGTAATCTTAATAAGGGTTGACATATAAGAGGATCATACCTAATAAATAGGCTAAAGAATCTAGTATGTGAATAAGGTTTCGTAGCATATTTTGATAACACAATTGATGTAACTTATTATGTAATAGTTACTTACTCTGTTGCAACGTCATTACGACACAAAGCGGTCAACAACGTCCTTTCTTATGAGTCTCTTTCGAGGTTAGAAGTTTGCAGTTGCACAAAAAATTGTGGGGTGTGATTAGTTATCCATTTTAGTTTGAAGAAAAACTGGAATACTTAACCAAAGTTAGATTCAAATGATTGAGTGGTACTTGAGGTGTTAGTACCTTACAACAGCCATTTGAAATGTTTTACTTTGTTATTCAATTATTTATTTTATCTAGAAAGAAACATTTTTTAAAAAAAAAAAAAAAAATTGGTGTCCTAGTTTTATTGATCAATGTTCAATAACAAAACACGAACTCGTAATTACGAGTAGTTTGAGGCCATTAAAAAAACGAATGGAAATTTCATATTTTTCTATGATTATTATCCAAAAAAGAATGATATTAGTTCCCTAAAATAATAGTTTATTTTAAAAGCAGAACTTTAAAAAACTGATTAATTCGACTTATATGGTAATAGCTCCACGAAGAATTATCTTTTTGGCTTAAATCATGTTAGTTTTAAGGAATTTTATGATTAGATTTTATTTATGGCGGAAAATTGAGCTTGAGAGACCTTTGAGATGTATTCGGTAAATTCTGGAGATTAATGAAACATTTAGAGGTCAATTCGAGCAATCGAGCTCAAGAAGATGCATAAGGATGTCATAGTGCAATGTTGCAGCCAGAATCACTACACTCTTAAGAGTTCAAGAAATGTTGCGATGCACTAACCTTATAGCTAGCTAGCAGCATCGCACCACTAGTCTTGTACATTCAAGCGTCGAGAAAATCTCGAGTGCCCCTATATAATGTTCTTTTAAACTCTAGGGCTACTAAAGGGAAAACCCATTATTTTCGGCCACATATTCTTGTACATTCGTCTGTTTAGTTTTCTTAGGTTTTTTTTTTTTTTTTTATAATTTTGGATTACGTAATCCATTTGAATGACTACTAATCTTAGCTACATTATCACAATAATTTATGAAGTTAAGACATATTTTCATATATTAATGGAAAGAATATGAATTTGTTTAGAACAAGAATTAGGGGTAGAAGAATTCAAACCTCTAATCTCATGGTCAAGTGTGTATGTTTTATCTCAATTGATATGCTTATTATCTTGGAGAAAGAACAAAAACTAATTAGTGTGCTCACTAAACAACTATTATTAAATATTGAAATACAAATTTGTCCAAGATCAAGACCTTGTTGATTTCGTCAAATAACTATAGTTTAAACATGACAGGCACACAACACCCTCTTCAAAATGATTCTTCAAATACTTGAAAAAACAATCATTTTACACCGATCTTAAATATACGACATCCATACGTACACTCTCGAGCAACTAAAAATGAAATATATGGGATCAAATCAAAGAGGAGTAATGGAAAGGAGTAGATAGTGATAAGTTGGTAATTCCTTGACATGGATAGTGTAAATTCAAGTAGGGATTATTAGAGTCAACAAAGTCAAGTAGCCCTCTGACTTCATCTTTGGGATGCTCCTCTTCATTAACATTCTCAATGTTCTTCTCCACAAGGTGTTTGAAGAGGGAGGACTTTAGGAGAAGACCAAGGGCTGTCTGAGGGGAGGTTTGTGGGGCAGTGGGAATAATAACATCATCATTATTATTAAAATCATTACTGATGGATTGAAAGATAGGAAAGTGAAGATCAATAGAAGAATGTAGGGTATTATTATTTGGAGTATCAATTGGAAAGGAGGAAATTGGTGAAGAAGGTTGCTTATGATTTGGATTGTGTTGGGGTTTAAGCCATCTTATGTAACTACTCAAATCAAAGTTGGTCACTGCGTTTATGCCTCTGTATTCTATTGCTGCTATGTCATATGCTCTTGCTGCCTCCTCTTGTGTACCTACACATTGTTAAGATTTTTCTCTCAACTTTTCAGAAGCAACTGTTCTAAAAAAAACAATATTATTTTCTTCTTTTTTAACCATTTCTCCCCGGATAACCATTTGATTTTTGAAAATTGTGCTTATTTTAAAAAACAAAACATGTTTTTGAAACCTACAACATACGTTTTTTAGCTTTAAAAATGTGGTTTTGAATTTGAAAACACTCCTAAAATCTAGACAACATAATCGATAAACCAATAGATGGTAGTGAGAGTTTATAGGCTTAGTTTTCAAAAGAAATGGGCATCAAATGGGGTCTTGGTTGTTGGTTTTTTAAATTAACGAATCTTAAACCCTACTTTTCGCACATGTTTTAAAATATTGAGCGAAATTTTAGAAGAGGTAGTTTTATTTTTAAATTCGAGTAAGAACTCAAATGTTTGTTCAAGAAATGTTAAAACCTTTATATAGAGTTTACGAGAATGTTATTGAATTTTTGGCAAAATATTAGAAGTGTAGTTGTCCCATATAAAAAAAGTTCAAGGAAATCATGAGTTCTAAATACTAAAAAGGAACCTATGTCTTTGGTTTCAAATCGTCCACAATTAGAAATACTTTATGTTTAGGTGAGCTAACTCTTGTAAAAGTTCCCTTTTGTATTCTCTAGTTTTGAGAGTGAAATTAAATGTTGTGAGTAGTATAAAAGCTTTGAGAGAGTACTCTTGTACTTGGGATTGAGAGAGAGAATTATTTTATGTGATTGTAATAATGTTTCAAATAGTAGATTTTTTTTAGTTCATGGTTTTTTCTCCAGTTTGTGGTTTTTCCACGTCTGTGTTCCAAGTTATATTGCTTTCTTTTAATTTTTCTGTTATTTTTTCGCTTATTCCTATGATAGTAGTGGGAAGTTTTTTCTAACAAAATGAGGCATAGGTTTTAAAAACTAAAAACTAAAACTAAGTCGTTACCAAAGGGATCTTGCATTTTTTATTTTAATTTTTTTAATTATGTTTATAAAAAATTTCTCTATCTATGATTTCTACATGTTTTAATTTGTTGTCTACTTTTTAGGAGTGTTTTAAAAAATAAGCCAATTTTATCGGAAAAAAGTAGCTTTTAAAACCATGTTTTTATTTGTAAATTTAGCTATGAATTCAAATTTTAATTATGACAAATGAAAACCATGGTAAATAAGTTATAAGAAAGCAAAGACATTCGTTTTTGGTTTTCTAGTCTTTTTTAATTGTGTTTTGGTGTCCTCACAATTTCGTTACGAAGGTTTTCATATTTATAAATGAGAAATTTGAATTTTTAGTCAAATTTCATGTATAAAAAAAACAAATTTTTGAAAATATTTTTTTCCTTCAAAACTTAGCTTTGATTTTGAAAGCATATGTAAAAATTAGATAACAAAACAAAGAAAACCATATATATAGAAGTTGTGTTATCAAACAAGACCTCAATTTTGTGTCTAGTGTGTCTTTAAATTTTAAAGATTGTTTAATATACGTTCCTCAACTTTTGATATTTTGTCTAGCAAATCTCAAAACTTCAAAATATTTGTTTTAATGAACTAATTAATAACTTATTAAAGAATATGCAACTTCATTATTTCTTGAAATTGTCATACTTTATTCGAAAACATATGAGTTTAAGTACTCACCGTAGGTTCCAAGGTACAAATACTTGTTGCCAAAAACTCTTCCAATTCTTGCTTCCCACCTTCCATTGTGATGGTGTCTACATATAGCATTAAGAAAAATTATTTCAAAGGGTAAAATTGTTGAAAATATTTATAAAGATATAACAAATTTTTCGAATTATCAATGATAGATATTGATAAACACTGATAGACCATCAATATCACTGATAGACATTGGTAGAAGTCTATCAGTGTTTATTAGTATCTATCATTGATAGTTCTAAAAAATTTTCATATTTTGATTTATTTTTCTATATTAAAAAATAGCCTTAGCATTAACTCAAATAATAACAATAATAATACTCATTTGTCGAATTTTGATGTCATTTCCATTCCTATAGGTCCAAGTAACGGAATGAAAGATGTATTAATATACTAAAATGAGCATAGCTCAACTGATATCAAGTATGTACTATCAGTTTTGATGTCAAAGGTTTGATTTCCTTCTCAGCCCACATGTTATCAAAATATGTACGTGTGTGTGATTGTAACTTCTTTTTTAAAATACTTATATTTAAATTACAAATAGTTTATCACCATTGCTAAAGATAATAATGTTAGAGTTAACGCTAATATGGATATATTTCAATTAGTATAAAGTATATAGCATAGATCAAACAGTCAAAAGTTCGAATTATCCATTTTTAATATTATCGAACAATGTTTAATTTGTGACATTACCTCGCAACTCCTCGATATCGCGATACACCTCTTGAGAAACCACTACTTCTCCTACCAAGAATGAAAGAGAAAAAACTTTTTTAAAAAATTGCTCTAAAATTAAAGGGTCTATTTGGATTATTGACAAGAGAAAAAAAAAGTGACAAAAAAGGTCATTTTTATTAATAATAATAATAATGATGATGATATTTTAAAATAAACTTGTGAAAGTATTTCAAAAATTATTTTTTACTAGTTGTCAAATATTTCTTTTTTTAAAATTGACTTATTTTCTAAATTAAATACTTGAAAAGTTAAATTGAACATACACAAAGTTTCCTTTGACGGTCAATTGATTGTCTGCTTTAGTTTCTAAGGGTTATGATTATTTTCTTCTAATTTCTTTATAATGATTTTCATCTTTTTTACATAAACATTTAAATTTAAACCAAATTTTAAAAACAAAAATAAAATTTAAAGACTGTATTTTTAATTAGTTTTCAAAACTTTATGGTAAAAGTTCAAAACGAAAATGAATGACAAGGGTTTAAAAAAATATAGAGAAATATTATTTATAAATTTTATTTTCAAAAATTAAAATTAAAAAAAATGAAAAGAAGCAATATATAAAATATTGGATTAAAGTTGTTCAAAAAAAATATTGGAATAAATTACCTTCTTAAAGAAGCCAAGTATTCCTCCTTTGTCACAGTTTTCATTATATTAATCTCATTCTCATAATCAGATATCTGCCCAAAATAATCATCAATACATATATGAAAATTTAAGTAATGATTAAAAATATAGAATAATTTTAAATTCTTTAGGCAATTTTCAATTTCGTATAATGTTTTAATTAATACTCTCAATTTACCTTTCAGTACTATCATCGATAAGAACAAATATTATACTTGATCTTAGTCAAAAGGCCGAGAAAGGTATCCAATATACCATCAATTTATGAAATTAATTAAAGGCTGTTTGAGATTGCCTTCACAAATCCTAAAATGCGATATATAATAATCTTCATCGCTGAGAATGTTTGATAAATCAACTTATTTATTAATCTATCTAGAATCATTTTTTATTTATTCTAACGTGCTACACCTATTTGATGGACGTTTTAGATTTCAGCTTTCCTAAAAATTTGGTATCTTTCCTTGCCGCTCTCAAATTTATCATTTCATTCATTTATTTTTCACATTTGTTCCAAATTTTAATTTGTTCAATTTCTTACAACAGTTATTAAAAAATATATATTTTATGAAAAAATTTAGACTACAAAATATTAGTTGCAACGCAAATGATATGTATATTTTCAAAATATATATATATATATATTATAATAAATTATAAATCGAATATGAATACAAAAAATAATTAAAATGATAATATACTTTTGTTTATATAACTAAATTACATAAATTTTAAATTTACTAAACATCCTAACTAATTTTTTCAAATTCAAATTTAAACTTTACCAAACATTATTCTACTTTTTTTTTCATAGCTATAGCTACCAGCAATTATTTTAAAACTATAGCAATCCTGTATTCAGAATAAATTGTTAACATAAAGTTGATAACTTGGGTCATTATATCATTATTTTATTAATATATTTAGACAAGTGGGAGCGTATACCATTGAGAAGATTTGGTTTTCCTTTTTTGAATTAAATAATTTACAAGGTGTTTGAATATTCAAACATCTGACAATTTAATTGAAATTACATGGTATACATCAGATGAGTTATACTTACATTGGCTTACTAATAGAGTTGATTAAAGTTTTGTGCTAAGTAGTATCTGAGTAACATATACAATATGTTTGAATATGTAAATAGAACAATCCAATAGTACCAATAAACATTTTTTATGATAAATTTTATATCAATACTTTTTTCTATGAGAAGAGTTAATTAAAAAAATTTAATAGGTTAGGGTACATAGATATGTACCTTTAAATAATTGCACAATATAGTAGATGACTACCCTAAAAAAAGATTATTAACCCTCAAAATAGGTTTTGGTAACGCTTTTGTTTTTAATAATTTCAAAAATATATTCACTACAATAGTGTGCTACAAAATCTTTTCCTATACTAGAAATTGTTAGGAATTGTGGAGCTCAAAACTCTCACCTTATATTTTTAATTAGCAAATGGTTGAGGATGCTTCTATAAATTCCATCTATTAAAACAGAATTTAACTGCAGTGTCTAATTTAATAGGGGATAACACATTAAAGTTTTCGGAGATTTGTGATTTAGCTATATCTGAAGAAATTAGTAGGAAAGACAATAGTAAAAAATCAACTACTGGTTCAGCTTTAGTGGTGAAGGTAAAGGCAAGGTCGACTCCAAAAACGATGGGTCAATAATAAAAAATGGAAGATAAGGAATAAGAAAATAGAGTATTTTTATTGTCGCAAGAAAGGTTACTTCAAAAATCAGTGTAGAAAACTAGAAGGGGATCAGAAAAGAAAACCAGAGGTAAATCAGGCTGAAACTATAAAAGTAATGATAAATCTTGTTGAAGCTGATGAAGAAATAATTAATGATGTCTATGCCTGTGTTGAGAGTTACACACAAAGTAGTAGCCAAGCATCTAAATGGACAATTGACAGTGTAGCTTCAGTACACATAGCTTCCGATGGAATCTATTCACATCTTTCACATCAAGAAATCGTGGTCTAGTGAGAATGGGGAATAGTAGAGTTTCCAAGATCGTTGGGATTGAGAACATTAATTTGAAGACATAGTTTGAAGAAAAGTTAGTACTACGAGATGTTAGGTTTGTACCTAAGATGAAAATAAATCTCATCTCCATTGGCAAATTAAATTACGAGGGTTACATGTGTGAGCTTGGCAATCGCCAATGTAAACTCATGTTGGGATCCTAAGTAGTGGCAGTTGACCAGAAAAATTCTACACTGTACAAATATCGTCTAGTATTGTCAAAGGATCAGAGAGACGGTGGATGCCAATTAAAGCGGTAGATGGAAAGTGTAGAGATATAGTTGAGCCAGCAGTAATGATAGCCAATGTTGATCAGTCAAATTAAGGTACGTAAGTTCAGAAGAAATTAGGAAGTTTGAGAGAGGAAGTTGATGGCTATCACGAACCCCCTCTTGTCAGAAAATCAAATGAATTGAAGAAGTCGCAGAAGCGAATAAGGACATCAAAATGGAAGGCTAGAGCAGTTGCTAAGGTCAAGGATAAAGTCTCCAAGTTGACAACAGGTTTGAAGGAAAGGGTCAAACCATTTGCAGAATGTGTCTTCTTCAATCTTTCTTCAAAAACATGTGTTCGGGATTGAAGAAGATATCAGTTGGTATCACTTAGCTGTAGTAGGAGTACGTGACTGTCCTTTATGTCTGGGGGACAGTTCCACGTAGCTTGCTCATATCTCGGGGCAAGAATAGATAAGGTACTGTTATCTTTTATTGTTTCCTATTTTGTTACTTTGTTGATTTTACAGGTTTTATGTTGTACCTTGGAGTTTGTCAAGAAGATCAGAGATAATAAATGTAGAGGGTGTTGAGTCTTGGAGTTTGCCAAGATGATGAGTTTCATTGCAGTGGGAGTCAAGATCGTCGTTTTGTCTCCAAGTGGGAGAATGTTAGGAATTGTGGAGCCCAAAACTCCTTCACCCTTTTTTTTTCATCAGTAAGTATGGTGGTGATTAATAATTAAAAAAAAGGCGGTGGAAATCAAACTTGCATGTGGACTTGAAGTTCTCTTCA
Organism: Benincasa hispida; assembly: GCF_027475165.1. NCBI lineage: Eukaryota > Viridiplantae > Streptophyta > Magnoliopsida > Cucurbitales > Cucurbitaceae > Benincasa > Benincasa hispida. The sequence continues at coordinate 34,122,018 of NC_143481.1, read as the reverse complement.
TGATTTGATAGGCCTTCACCATTTGGCTAGGTTATTCATGACCTATACATATTATATATATATATATATATTTATCTATTTATTTATGCTTGGAAGAAAAAATGGGAGATGTAACTTTTTTGCGACAGCCACAAATTCTTTAGTGTGAAGAATTTTCTCTCACATCTTTTTTAAAATTCATGTGTGAGTGAAGGAAAAAAAATACAGAGATTTTTTTCTTTTGAGTTTTTTAGGCGTTTCTCTTCATTGTTAATTCAAAGATATCAAGTTGTGGTATAGGGAATCAAATAGTTTTTGTTGGGCTATTTGGGAGAGTTTTGTAGCGTGAGTTTTGAAACCATTGCAATCTTCATCATAGTAAAATCTGCAGTTGAAAAAGATTAGACGTCCTCCCAAGTTTGAGGTGAACCAGTATATTTTTTCGTGTCTGTTTTTTTCCTACTCTGTATTATTTAGTAATTTTATTATTGTTAACCCTTTTACTCTAGCTAATGGAAGTGAGAATTTTAGATATAATTTAGTTTTCATATTTTATTTATATCTAAGTTTAAATGCCCAAAAGACATTTTGAAATTTGAATCATTGGAATAGGCATTTAATTCATTAGGAAAGAAAAAATGACATATTAGACGTATTTAAATAATAACACATACAATTAAAGTATGAGCTATGTATTAGATTAATATTTTATCACATTGGACTATTTTATTAGATTGGGTCTATTATGTGATCTAATTAATTAAGGGCCTAGATTCCTAATTGAATATGGAGTTAATGGGTAGAAACTTATTCCTAATTAATTAGAGTTTAATAGGAACCCTAATTAAACTACTATATAAAGAGACATTCGGGCTATGATCCTCAAAATACTAAAATAATTCGCACTAGTCTTTCTTGAATCCCATTTAGATAGAGATCCCACTAATGACATTCAATGTTTTGGTTGATGAAGACAATAATCATCTTAAAGCTATCATCAATTTCAATGGAATCTGATATGTTATTTATTCTTGGAAATTTAGCATGAATGATCATAGGGTTAATCTATTCAATATAGATTTAAAGTAATTATGCTAACACAATGCTTATGATAAAAGCTATGCAACACTCATTTTGTGTAGAAAAAATGAAATAACTAAAAGGGTGCATTTCAATTTCTCCGACGTTTCTTAGAACCGATCTTGACACTTGATCATATGGCATCAAGAAAAGTCTTATAAAAAGTCGTACGTGCCTCTACCTTCTCCCCTTTTTGGTTTTCTCTCTTTGACGCCCATTCTTGTTTTTGGGTTTGTAGAAAAAAAATTGAATCTACAGTTTTGACAAAATCACACCCATAAGCACCTATGAACTCATAATGAAGTGTTGGTTTCATGGTTTATTTTAGGCCCAAATAATTGAAGAATTCTGGTCCAAGAATTGGGTTAGGTGAACTGAAAAGCTATGAAGAGACCATGTAGCTGAGCTTGATGAAGGACACGCGTGAGGTGGATTCCTTTCTTTCAGCTGAGCAGGTGAGAAACAGAGAAGTAATAATTTGATAAAACTTTTCTCTCTCTCTCTGAACAAGGGTTTGAAGACCCTCTTGTTTCTCTCTAGCTTTCAAATGGCTTCAATGGTGATTTTTGTGTATTCTGTGTTGATTGTTAACATGTAGGCAAAGAAGTTGAAAGAGGAGAAGAAAAAGAACAAGCAGATGTACGTGGTTCGGTCTAAGTTGACCTACATCTACGGGAAGGAAGAACTCACTTTTATTGAAGGCCTTTTACAAGATAAGTCTTCAACTTACAAGTTTTTTTTCTAAAAGATCTTACTCTAGATTTGTATGTAGACCTATTTATACAGAATATGTAAGATTGTTACAAGTTGTTAAAGATAGAGTAAAGTAGTAAAACTAGCCGTTGAGATAGTTGTTGTGTAACGACCCAGATTTGAACGCATACAGGAAATTAAATGTCAAATAATAAGTCGGACGAAATTTTATTTAAAGGGGTGGAAATTTAGGAGAAGAAAAAAAAAAGGAATAATTGGAAATTGGAAATTTATTCATTATAGAAAAATAATGAATAAGGGAGCAGAATCAGGGAGGATTAATTGGAAGTTGGATGCTAGCTAATTCAGGAGACAACGGGCAGTAGATAAATTTTGTTTGGACACTACTCATTAGAAGAATTGGAGGTGAATTAATTGCCCATATACTCTTAAAATTTGAAAGAGTTAAAAAGATGAAGTGGAATCCACAAGCAGTGAAGGCAACCACGCGTGAAAACTAGCGAGATTGGAGAGAACATTGGAGAGAGCGAGAGTAAAGAGAGCAAGATTCTTAGCGAGACAGTAGGAAAGAGCGGGAGTAGGAGTGGGAGCGAGAGCGAAAGCGAGATAAAAGAGCGGGAGCGGGAGCGGGAACGGGCGAGAGTGGGAGCGAGAGCGGGAGCGAGAACGGGAGCGAGAGCGGGAGCAGGAGCGAGAGCGAGAGCGAGAGCGAGATCGGCGAGAGCGAGAGCGGAAGTCGCGAGAGCCAAACCAGTGAGAAAGCTAGAGAGAGCGAGATTCTGAGAACAAAGAGAGCAAGATTTGGATAGAAGCGTGGATTATGCGTTGAATTTGGCCACGATCTTATAGATTATACATAGAAAAACCCTAAAATTGAATACAAACAAAGAATGATGACGTAAGGGCAAACGTTAGCCAAGATTACCTATTAAGAGGAATCCTTAAACCCTAAGTAATTTTAAATAAGCCACCTATAGGATGATTTGTCACACTGAGAAGAGCTGAAAACTACTATAAATAGGACCCTTTGCCGAAGATTTAACCCATTCTCAAACAAATCTCAGTAACAAAGAATCGTGTGAAAGAGTAAGTGTGAGTGAGGAAGTTCTGTGAGGCTAAAAGAGAAAAGCTCGGGTAAGGTGCTGCCCAAATTTCCTTCTAGTTTAAAAAGAGAAAGCTCTACTGATCAAATCATAAAGAATAATAAGGAATAATTAGATCACAGTCAAGGTAAGTAGTTTATCTCACCCTCTCTTTAAGTGTTCTATGGTAGTGTATCTTTATTATGTTTCATGATTATGTTAATTTTTATATTGCATTACATGTTTAGAACACGTTTCTCTACAAGGGACCCCATGCATTATGTTTGTTTACGATTACGTTAAAATCAAGTTTTAATTAGGTGTAAGTTATGCTTCCATCTAATCTTACGTTTATGTTAATGGTTGATGTTGGATGCGACTCTGGCCCTACTGACTGCATGACCCGCTAATCATCAGATGGGTTAGTTTCCACTTAAGTCCTCATCTTTCTATCAGGGCGGAGAAATTTATGTTTCCAGGGCTGGTAGGGCATGTATGGTTGCACCCCTCCAGGCCTAATCTTACGATATGTTTATGCTAGGGATTAGCAGGGTATGTATGGTTGCACCCCTCTAGTCCAATATTACATTTATGCTAATGGTTGATGTTGGATGAGACTCTGGCTCTACTGACTGCATGACCCGCTAATCATCAGATGAGTTAGTTTTCGCTTAGGTCCTCATCTTTCTATCAGGGCGGAGAGATTTATGTTGAAAGCATAACCGACCACCACATGTTATTATACGTTTTCGGTCCCGATCATATGTTTTCATGACATGTTGCTTGTGATTGTGCATTTGGTCACTACCCTACGTGAGAACTACTTACTGGGTATATTATATACCCATCCTATATTTTTACAGACTTTGTAGGTAAGGACACAACGTGGATGGCAGAATTGGACGTCGCTCAAATGGCCAACCATCAAACTCACTATTATAGGCATATGCATTTTGTACCACCACGCTAATGTTTTATGGATCCTGGTGTTTTGATAAATAAACTTTTTTATATAGTTTTTTTATCTAATTAATAAAATTTAGATATGTTCTTTGAAATTTTCACCAAACTCATCTCACCATAGAAAAGTCTAAGTATGCATGTCGTAGCGGTCGGATCATAATGTGTAAGGATCCGGTCGTTACATGTTGCTTAAAATCTCCACCTTGATCTCAACCTTATTGCCTTCACCCTTCCAGATTTGATGATTTGTTTAACCTTTTTCAGGTAACAGAAACCAAATCAGCTCAAAGCATTTGAGAAGCTTGAGCTTTGAAATAGGCTTGGTTAGTATATTGACTGCGTTCTCAGAGGTATAGACTTTCACCATTTCTATTTCGTTGTTCTATTTTGTCTCATACGAAGTGAAATTTAATGTCTATATGTTTTGTTCTGGTGTGATATTGTGGGTTTTTGGAAAGATAGATTGCACTTTGGTTATCATAGTAGATCTTAACTACTGTTTGTTTGATGCCAAAGACTTCATCAAGCACTTTAACTACAATGCCTCCTTTATTGCTTTTTCTAGTGCCATGTACTTTGCCTCTGTAATTGATAGGGCTATGATAAACTGTAAGTTTGCCTTCCAGCTTAGCAAATTAGGGTCATATAAGAAAAGATAGCCTGTAAGAGATCTCCTTTTGTCTAGATCCCCCGTGAAGTCTGAATCAACATCCCTATATAGCTCTAGGTTTATCTATTGTATACTTAGATAGATTAATTTAGATTGTTTAGACCAAATTAGATATCTGACTATCCACTTAGTGGCTTCCTAGTATCTTCTTCCAAGGTTAGACATGTATCTATTCACTAGGCTTGCACAATAAGAAAGGCCTGGTCTAGTAGAGATCAAGAGGTACATTAAGCTACCCACTTCCTGGCTATAAGGAACTGTCTGCATCTGCTTTAGGTGTTCCAAGTCAGTTTCTGTAGTAGAGTTAGCTGATGATAGTTTAAAATGATGAGAAATAGGTAGAGTCACTGGTTTAGCACTGGTTAAGTTGAACCTTCTGATAATTTTCTCACAGTAGTTGGCTTGGTTAATGCTAAGAATAGAGGAACCTCTGTCTCTTTTAATTTCAATCCTAAGGATCTTCTTAGACTGACTCATATCTTTCATGTCAAACTCTCCCTTTAGGAGATTCTTGACATGAGTTATATCTTCTTTAGAACTCCCAGCTAGCAACATATCATCCACATAAAGAAGTAAATATACCTTGTTCGTGTAGGTAGTCTAATTGACATAAATACATATATCATAGGTGCTCTTCCGAAAACCAATAGTCTCAATGTAGTCATTAAACCTTCTGTACCAACATCTGGGGGACTATTTAAGTCCATAAATGGACTTATTTAAAAGACAATAGACATCCTCTTTTCCCTCTTCTTCAAACCCCTTAGGCTGCACCATGTATATAGTCTCATCTAGATGTCCATGAAGGAAAGTTGTCTTTACATCTAGCTGATCTAATTCTATATTATACTGAGTAATCAAAGATAACAAGAGTATGATAGATGTTTGTTTTATCACTGGTGAAAAAAATCTCACAATAGTCAATGCCTTCTCTTTTAGTGAATCCCTTTGTCATTAATCTTGCCTTATATCTAGGCTTTTCTTTATACCCTTATTTAGCTTATAGATCCATTTGGATGCTATTGATTTGCATCCTTTAGGAAGAGGAGCTAGGGTCCATGTGTTGTTCATACTTAGTGATTGCATTTCTTCACACATAGCTTCAATCCAGTTTCTTGCATCAAGGCAGCTCATTGCCCTTTCAAAAGTAAATGGTTTTTGGTCATTTGGAGCTACTGTAGCATTTAAAACTAGGTTCATATATTTTTTTTCAATATACCTAGCTAGAGGAACAATCACCCTTCCCTATCTGTCCCTAGCTAATGAGTATTGACTTAAATCAGATTTAGCTTCAACATGTTCAAGTAGCTCACCTGTGGTTTCCTATTCCTGTTCTGAATCATTTGGAGTATTAGAACTAGTGGATGTCTCTTTAGGTGTCTCACCTCAATTCTAGTGGTAAGACTTTTAGGAACTTCAACTGTAGTCTTCTCCCTTTGTATAAACATTTCCTTTTCTCTAAAGGTAACATCTCTGCTAACAACAAAATTTTTCTCCATATGATTCCACATCTTGAGACCCTTCACTCCTTCTATGAACCCCACAAACATACATTTTATAGCTCTAGACTTAAGTTTACCCTGGTTATCTTCCAGCCCAAGGAAACAATTCCCCTTCAAGTCCTTAAAGGAGTCGGAATGGATTACCTCGACCAAAAAAGGTGGCAACTAATTCCGGGATTTTGATGTATATATCTAACATATCCAATTACCCTTAGTTCATTTAAATTAGAAGGATGTTTGGACCATTTTTCCTCAAGTGTTAAGAAGTCTAGTGATGTGTGTGAGCACTTGTTTAGGGTATAGATAGTATAAGCGGCAGCCTCAGCCCAGTATTTCTCACTGAGAATTACATCAGATAGTAAGCATCTGACCCTTTCTATAATGGTATTGTTTAGCCTCCTTGCCACCCTATTCTGTTGAGGTGTATATCTAACTGTCCTATGCTAGTAATTCCTGACTCTTTACAAAACTTGTTAAATTTTTCACTAAAAATTCTAGCCCATTTTCTGTCCTTAGGTATTTAATGTTAACAAAAAGTGAGCTAGTCTGAAATTCCCTTGGGTAAAACACCCTGCTTAGCTAGAATTTCTAGCCCTTTAGCACTGATATGAGATAACCTCTTATGCCATAGGTCAGCTTCTGTCAGATCATTAGAAGTAACAACATATGCCCCTATCATCATTTCTACTCCTTTTTCCACAAATAAGTCATTAACCTTCTCTCCAACAAGGACCACCTTGGAATCTTTTAGAACCTCAAAAGTTCGACCCTTTCCTCTGTACTCACATCCAACAACATCAAACATCCCCAAGGAAATTAGATTCCTCTTAAGAAGTGGTACATGTCTGACATTTTTTAGAAGTTTCATTGTCCCATCCTTGAGTTTCAGAGACATTAAGCCAATCCCTTCAATTTTTCAACCTTGGTTGTTTCCCATGTATACCATTTCTCCATCGATTTCCTTATAGGTGTTGAACCAAAGTCTCATAGGAGTAATATGGTAGGTGCATCCGAAGTCCAAGACCCAATCATGTTCCCAAGGAGGTTTATATGATTGGCCTAGTCAAGTGTTGAGGCTAGTGCATCAGAGTAGATAAAAGAGCCTTTTACAACCGAGGTTTCAAGCTGCTTGCCTTTAGACTGATATAATTACATTAATAGTTATGGTGTCCTTTCCATACTTCAATGCATTCTTAATCTCCCTGTAAGGATTTGGTAAGGAGTTTAGAAGCACATGGGCCTCATATTCTTCTCCAATTTTCTCCTCAAGGTTCTTAAACTCAGCAACAATCTTTTTGAATTCATCAAGGTTGTCAAAAGGGGATCTTGATGAATCCATTTTGAAAGTTAAAAACTTCTCCCTAAGATACATCTTATTTGGAAGATCCTTAGTTGCATACAAATCTTCCAGCTTAGTCCAAATCCTATAGGTTGTCTCTTGATCAAGGACTTGCCTCAAAACATTATCACTTAGATTTAGAACTAAGGTACCATAGGCTGCAAGCTCCAAATCTTCTTTCACTTGAGCTGTGACTATATTTGGTAGGGTAGATAGATCAAGAAGGGCTTTGTGAGCCTTTTGTGTGGCCAAGAATAACTCCAATTTTGGCTTTCCACAAGCCAAAATCACCCTTTCTATTGAATTTCTCCACTTTAAATCTTACTACTATAATTATTTCTCTGAATCTTGAATCTTGATTCTCCAAAAACTGAAATCTTTAATTGTCTTTGCTCTGTTACCAATTTTGTTGGCCTAATGGTTTATTTTAGGCCCAAACAATGGAAGAATTCTGGTCCAAGAATTGGGTTAGGTGAACTGAAAGGCTATGAAGAGACCACGTAGCTGAGCTTGATGAAGGATATGCGTGAGGTGGATTCTTTTCTTTCAGCTGAGCAGGTGAGAAACAGAGAAGTAATAATTTGATAAAACTTTTCTCTTTCTCTCTGAACAAGGGTTTGAAGATCCTCTTAATTTTCTCTAGCTTTCAGATGGTTTCAATGGTGATTTTTGTATATTCTGTGTTGATTGTTAACATGCAGGCAAAGAAGTTGAAAGCGGAGAAGGAGAAGAACAAGCAGATGTACGTGCTTCGGTCTAAGATGACCTACATCCACGGAAAGGGAGAACTCACTTTTACTGAAGGCCTTTTACACGAAGATAAGTCTTCAACTTACAGATTTCTTTCTTAAATAAAAGATCTTACTCTAGATTTTTATGTAGATCTATTTATACAGAATATGTAAGACTGTTACAAGTTGTTAAAGATAGTGTAAAGTAGTAAAACTAGCTATTGAGATCATTGTTGCTTCATGAAGTATAGAGCTTAATTGGTCTAATTGGTGTACAGCAAGTGACGACAATTGGAGTAACCTTCCGTGAGCATCTTTTTCCGAGAGCATTTTTTAACCTTTATGGTATTAGTTTATGGGGCTACGACCGGATTATGCCGTACGGCCGTTATGAGAAGAAAAGATGAAAGAAGTGTTTCTTTTTCATTGTTTATCTTAAGCTATCGTGATACTTGAAAGCAAATAACTTTTGTAAACTCCATTATAGTAGAATCTATAATTATAATAAGTTCGATGTAGCTTCAAGATTGGCTGAATCAATATAGTTATATTTTACCAATGCTTTTGCATTTCGTGGCAATATTTTGTCGAAGTGTTTAATGAATTTGAAATACAAGACTATCCGGACTTGGGAGAAGATACTTTCCGCCCTCAATTTTTATAGTGTTTTTTTAATATACATCGTGGACAAAATTTGGATTTAAAATAATAAAAATAATAAATAACTAATTTTGGTATTGTTTTATGGTTATCTTTTTAAATTCCATCATTTTTTTAGAGTGCAATAAAAGTTCCATCTACGAAAATGTCGATTCACTTCTTATATCAATGTTAATAAAATAGATATGTAAAAATATCGATAAGTTAGTAAACTTTAATATCCTAGTTCTCAACATAGAAAAATAATGATAATAAACAAGTATAATTATTGAAACACATAGAATAATTAAAGCCAAAGAGTACCGTAAAATTAGTGAAAGTTGATGTTCCCCAGTATTTGAGTGCAGCTAAGTCATATGCTCTAGCAGCTAATTCTTCTTCATCATAAGCTCCTATTTTCATTTGAACACATTTATCAACTATACATTCATATTTATATATGTAATGGTATTTGCAATTTAATTATATCAACAAAAATACCTAAATAAACTGCTCCATTTATTTCATAGTCAATGGGTTGATCATCACATCACAACACAAACAAGAAAAAAAATTAGGAGCTTTGCCATATCCTCAAACACCAAATATAATTAATATATGAAATTGGCTAAATTTAATATAAGATAATTTTCTAAACTGCATTTTACCTTGTTTTCCTTTCTTCCTTTGTGTTGGATTCCAATACCCTTTGTCCCATAAATGGGCTTCAAATCGTCCCGTCCATCGATGTCTATTTATTTTCAATTTATTTATTCTCAATAAGAAAATAATTGAAGTGCAAAAGAAGAAATAATGATTTTATGGTCTCAATATTATATTTTATCCATATTTGAATATCTATAAACTCAACTTTATGAATCCCAATACGTGATCTATTAATAATTAGTTAGAAAAGAACATTGTATAAATTTAAACTCAATATACTCTCTCATTATAATACTATTTTAATTCTCTGCTACATCTAATTAAAAGCCTAAATTTATAGATTAGAGCATATTCAACATTTGGGTAAAGTATATATACAAAAATTTATAACTCAAGTTAAACACTATATAGAAAGTTGAAACCTAGTAACGAGCCACTCGTTGGTTAAAAAAAAATAAAATAAATAACTAGTCACTTTATTAGGTAACATCTTATTCCTCTACACTTAATTTTTAGCAAAATATATGTAACTTATAATTTAAAGACTTATTATTAAAAAAAATCAAGTACATGGAACTAAATAGATATACATTACTGTTGTAAAAGGGGAAAAAACAGATAGAACCTTAAAAGCTATTTTTCTTTTTTTTTTCAAAAAAAAAAAAAAGAAAAAAACTTTCAAAGTGCATCAACCAAAAAAATATATAAAAGCCTAGGGACGTGAGTTTAATTAAACCTTCAAATTAAAATTTTTTTTAAGCAAAAATTAAAATATAAACTTTCTGAATTTAATTGAAACTTCTTTAACGCTCAAACGTTAAAGTAAAATAAACACGATCTTAAAAGATTAAATTATGTTTACTAATTATTTTGTTATTTTTTCTATTTTTAAAATTTATATATGTTTCTTCCAAAAGTTTTAATTACAGTTTATTCACATTTATTAAAGAAAAAAAAAAGAAATTACTTAAAGACAAATTTTTAAAACAAAAACAATTGCTATTTTTTAAAATTTTCAAAATAAGACTTGGATTTTTAAAACACTAATAAAAATTGATAACATAGTAATAGAAACTTAAAATTAAAAAATATATTTTTAAATTCTTGTGAATATATTCTCAATACCTGCTAACTCCACGAAACTTGGAGCTTCTTTTTGTAGCAGTGGAATGATCTGTCATTGACTTGTGTGGTTGACCATCTCCACCACCAACTGTGGAGGAAGAAGAAGCACATCTCCGCCGTCTCTTGATGCCCTTGACGGCCATGGAATCACTTTTGAGAGAGCACAACTCTGAATTTAGAACTGTAAAGTCCATTTTAAATTCAATTTTGTGTTCCCTCAGCTTTGAATTATGTGTTCCATAAGGAAAAAGTGGAAAATTTTTGGACTTTATATAGGTTATTGGGTGATTGAGTTCATAATTAGATTGTTTTTAAGCTTAGTTTGTCTTTTGATGATTCCGATGATTGCAATGTCATTCAAACACTGAATTTATGGTTGTCTTTTAACATAAGCAGATGTTCCCAACTGTGTCTTATGTAATGTAATTTTGTGTCCAAATTAATTGTTTATTTGTTGCAAGCTTTATTCTTCGATGTGACCAACGATTTTGATGATTTAATCAACTATTTTGGCTTTGTTTAAAAGCGATTTTCCATAGAGAGATAGAAATGTGAACTTTCACTGCTACCGTGATTTCATAATTTCGTGACTTTGGAAAATTATCGTAAGCACATTTCTTCAAATTCTTTTAGTCGTTGATTCGCTTGAAAACCTTTTCCATGACGGTACATGAAGATTGTCCAATTAATTTGTTTTATGGTACTGATCAATAATCAACACAAACGTAATAATGAAATGGGTGAAACGTCATGTTAGATGATATTAAATTTTTCTTCATTCATTAGTTTACGTTTGTAGGTCAATTAATGATTTAAGATGGTATCATAGTAGGTAGATAGTGTGGTCAAGTTTTTTAATTGTGTGGTAAAAAATACATTTTTAAAAGATTTTTTTAAAAATTTAAAATTTTGGACTAAAAAATTGTTATTCAATCCGACCTAAAATTTTCAATATTCATAGTTAATACTTAATATCAAAAGAAACCCAAGTTATAATCAAACTGTTGGAGTTTTGAATTGGTTATATTTGTTTGGTTGTCTTACAAGATGTTTCTCAGGATGTTGTTTCTACAAATCATTATTTTCTTATCTGAAATATTCTATTACAATATTTCATTGCGATGCTTTCTTTATTTATGCTTTGCCAAATTTAAATGAGATTGTTTTCCTTTCTTCCAATGTGCCTATTTAAATGCAAGATGTTGTCTTGCTAGGATTGTCGCTTTTGTGTGAAAGAGGGAAGGACGACTATGTATTGTATCGAACAACAAAGTCTCTGTGTTTCAAGAGTTCATATTGTATAAGTTTCATCAGTATTTAGCAGCATGTTGTATCGTCATTATGGAGTGGTTTTTTTATGCAATCTTGTGAAGAAATCATTGACCTTATGGGGAGTCTGGGGCATCATTGATGAGATGGGATTCTCATCCTTATGGGGATCCTAAGATAACGTTGATTGAGAAGGTGTTCTCAAACTTAGGAGGAGTTCTAAGTTTTTCAAGTGGAGCAGTCTTCATTTGAAGGTGGAAAGATAAAGCGTTTCTGAGAAGGTATCTTAAATTTAGGGGGAGCCCACGTGATTCTTCACTAATATTTACATACTTAGGAGGAACCTAAGTTCTATTGAAAATGAGTCTTACATCTAGGAGGAACCTAAGTTCTATTGAAAATGAGTCTCACATCTAGGAGGAACCTAAGTGATCAATAATAAGTTAAGTTTTACGTATGTCACTGTAATTGTCATTACTTTCCAAATAAGTACAATATTGTAAACGTTTGACTTTTCATATTAGCAAATTTATCATTTTCGGACACACTCCCCACATGTAGGTAGTACTTCACCGAACTAGGTTACCAAACTTTGTGTATTGTTTTTTTAATTTTTTAATTTGTTGTTGATACTTTAATTAATTGTCACTATTATTGGAACATTCTTGTTCTTTGAGACGGATCACCTTAATTCTACAAACACTTGTGTGTATATATATATATATATATATTAGATGAAAAGAAGTTAAAAGAAACAATTATTTGTATAGGCAATGGTCCAAAGTACTTCTTTGGAAGGACTATGTCAGATATTAGCATAGGAAATAACGTAGTTAATTAGCAAATCAGTTGTACTGAAGCAACAAATGACATTGCCATATCAGGCACTCAATCTCTGATTGGATGAAGAATCCAATGTTGCAGCTATAAACAACTTATAATTAATTACACTAAAACAGACAAGGAACATGTTACAAAAGTTGTCTTCTTACACTAAATACTAAACCAAACCTCAACTCTCTCTCACATGTCTATGCATAAACTCAAGCTTTCTTTGTTTATTTTCCTTTTTTTCTTGTTTGGTGATACAGATATAGCAATAGGGAATGTGTGTGTGATCTAATAACCTTAAAATAAATCAATAATAATAATAAAACATCCTCTTGAGTTTATTAGTTCAAATATTAATGAAAATCAAAATTTGTTTTTGTAACGACCGGATCCTTATAAATTATGGTCCGACCGCTACGACATGCATGCTTAGACTTTTCTATTATGAGATGAGTTTTGGTAAAAATCTCAAAAGAACATATCTAAGATTTTATTAATTAGGTAGAAAACTATATAAAAAGTTTATTTTACAAAATACCAGGATCCATAAAACACTAACATAATGATACAAAAATGCATATACCTATAATAGTGAGTTTGATGGTTGGCCATTTGAGCGACATCCAGTGTTGCCACTTACGCTGTGTCCTTACCTACAAAGTCTGTAAAAATAGGATGAGTATATAATATATCCAGTAAGTAGTTCTCACATAAGGTAGTGACCAAATGCACAATCACATGCAATATGTTCTGAAAACGTATGATTGGGACCGAAAACATATAATAACATGTGGTGGTCGGTTATGCTTCTAACATAAATTTCTCCGCCCTGATAGGAAGATGAGGACTTAGGCGGAAACTAGCTCATCTGATGATTAGCGGGTTATGCAGTCAATAGGGCCAGAGTCGCATCCAACATCAACCATTAACATAACGTAAGATTGAACTAGAAGGGTGCAGCCATACATACCCTGTTAGTCCCTAGCATAATCTTGACATAGAATTGGGTCTAGAGGGGTGCAACCATACATGCCCTGCTACCCCTAGAATAATCTTGACATAGAATTGGGTCTAGAGGGGTGCAACCATACATGTCCTGCTAGCCCTAGAATAATCTTGACATAGAATTGGGTCTAAAGGGGTGCAACCATACATGCCCTGCTAGCCCTAGAAGCATAACCTTTATCTAATTAAAATTTAATCTTATGAACAAACATAATGCATGAGGTCCCTTGTCGATAAACATATTTTAAACATGTAATGCAACATAACAATAGCATAATTATGCAACATATTAAAGGTACACTACCATGAAACACTTAAAGAGATTGTGAGATAAACTACTTACCTTGACTGCGATCCTAATTATTCCTTATTATTCTTTATGATTTGATCAGTAGAGCTTTCCCTCTTAAACTAGAAGGAAATTTGGGCAGCACCTCACTCGAGCTTTATCTCTTCTAACCTCACAGAACTTCCTCACTCACACTTACTCTTTCACACAATTCTTTGTTACTGAGATTTGTTTGAGAATGGGTTAAATCTTCAGGCAAAGGGTCCTATTTATAGTGGTTTTCAGCTCTTCTCAGTGTGACAATTCATCCTACAAATGTCTTCTTTAAAATTACTTAGGTTTAAAAATTTTTCTTAATACGACACCTAATTTTGGCTAATGTTTGCCCTTACGTCTTCAACCTTTGTTTGTATTCAATTTTAGGGTTCTCCACGTATAATCTATAAGATCGTGGCCAAATTCAACGCATAATCCACGCTTCTGTCCAAATCTCACTCTTTCTGTTCTCAGAATCTCGCTCTCTCCAGCATTCTTGCTGGTTTGGCTCTCGTGACTCTCGCTCTCGCTCTCGCTCCCGCTCTCTCCCACTGTCTCGCTGAGAATCTCGCTCTCTTTACTCTCGCTCTCTCCAATTTTCTCTCCACTCTAAGTAGTTTTCACGCATGGGTTGCCTTCACTGCTTGTGGATTCCACTTCCCCTTTTTAACTCTTTCAAATTTTAAGAGTATATGGGCAATTAATTCACCTCCAATTCTTCTAATGAGCAGTGCCCAAACAAAATTTATCTACTGCCCTTTGTCTCCTGAATTAGCTAGCGTCCAACTTCTAATTAATCCTCCCTGATTCTGCCCCCTTATTCATTATTTTTGGATAATTAATAAATTTCTTATTTTTTTCCAACTCTAAATTTTCACCCGAATTTTCTATTAAGTTTATATATTTTTCATTCTTAATTATATATTTTATTTGTTTTCCTGCTTTCTAAATTAGGGTTAGGGTATTACATTTACCACCCCTTTAAATAAAATTCCGTCCTGCTTAACATTTGACATTTAATTTTCTGTAGTGTATGCATAAAAATTTGGGTTGTTACAATCTTCCCCCCTTAAGAACTTTCGTCCTCGAAAGTTTCTTGGTTCTTAAATAGATAAGGGTATTTGACTTTCATCTCTTCTTCTCGTTCCCATGTAGCTTCTTCTACTTGCTGATTTCTCCAGAGAACCTACACTAAACTTATTTCCCGATTACGAAGTGACTTCTTCTCTCTTGCTAGGATGCAAACTGGAGTCTCTTCATATTCCAAGTTTTCACTTATTTATAGAGGTTCATAATTTACTACATGTGATGGGTCGTATTTTCGAAGCATCGATACATGAAAGACATTATGTATTATAAAAAGGGTGGGTGGTAATGCTAATCGATAAGCTACTTGGCCAATACGTTCTAATATTTCAAAGAGTCCAATAAACCGAGGGCTAAGTTTGTCTTAATGTAGGTCTTGCAATTAACTGTGCTATTCGAGTTGTGAAGGTTCCTGGTATTAGTGAGATTTCAACTCTTTCAAGGTCATCCATTATGTATTTGGAGATGGTACTTAGGGCTGCTGTATGAGCTGACTTTCTGCTAAGAGCATCAGCAACAATGCTAGCTTTTCCTGGATGATAAAAGATCTCACAGTCATAGTCTTTGACTAATTCTAACCATCTTCGTTGCCTCATATTTAACTCTTTCTGGGTAAAGAAGTACTTAAGGCTTTTATGATCTGTATAAATTTGGATAGTTTCCCCATATAAGTAATGTCTCCATATCTTTAAGGCAAAGACTATGGCAGCTAACTCCAAGTCATGAACGAGATAATTTTTTTCATAGGGTTTTAGTTATCTTGAAGCATATGCTATTACCTTTCCGTGTTGCATCAATACACAACCAAGCCCCTTCTTCGATGCATCACTGTACACAGTTAAACCTCCTAATCCGTCAGATATAGTGAGAATAGGGGCTGTGGTCAACCTTTCTTTTAGTTCCTGGAAGCTTTGCTCATATGCTTGGTTCCAGACAAAATGATTATTCTTCTTGGTGAGGTTAGTTAAGGGTAATGCTATACTTGAGAAATTCTTCACAAATTGTCTATAATATCCTGTTAATCCAAGGAAGTTTCACACTTCGCTGACTGTTGTTGGGCGAGGCCACTTGCTAACTGTTTCAATCTTAGTAGGATTCACTGACATTCCTTCTTGATTTACGATATGCCCTAGGTAGGCGACTTGTCGCGTCTAAAACTCACTTTTGGAGAATTTGGCATACAACTTCTCATTTCTTAATATAGAAAGGATGTCCCTAAGATGTTTTTCATGTTCTGTCTCAGACTTGGAATAGACCAAAATATCATCTATAAATACGATCACGAAGTTATCAAGATATTCCTTAAAAAATTCTATTCATCAAGCCCATGAAGGCTACTGGGGCATTCGTTAATCCAAAGGGCATCACAATGAATTCATAATGCCTATATTTTGTTCGGAAAGCAGTCTTCGGTATATCAAACTCCTGGATTCGTAGTTGATGATATCCAGATCGTAAGTCTATTTTGGAGAATACTGAGGCTCCTTGTAATTGGTCAAATAGGTCATCAATGCGTGGGAGTAGGTACTTATTCTTTATTGTCAACTTATCAAATATTGATAATCTATACATAAACGCATTGATCCATCCTTTTTCTTAACAAATAAGACATGTGCTTCCCATAGAAACACGCTAGGGCGTATAAATCCCTTATCTAACAATTCTTGTAATTGTATTTTGAGTTCTTTTAATTCCACAGGTGTCATTCTATATGGTGCTTTAGATATTGGTTCAGCTCCAGAATTAGATCTATACAAAATTCTATTTCTCGACTAGGTAGTAAACTTGGTAGCTCTTCTGGGAATACATCTTCAAATTCTCTTATTACAGAAATGGTCTTAATTTCATCCTTTTAGTTTCGTAAATCCACTACACTTGCTAAATATGCCCAAGCCCCATGGTTGAGCAAATGTTTAGTTTTTAAGGCTGAAATTATTCTTGGGGCTATTTGTATATTAGAACTCTTAAACTTAGACTTGGTTCCTGTTGAACAGGTGAATATGACCTCTTTATTATGGTAATCTATGCTTGTATAGTTTGCTGCTAACCAGTCCATACCTAGTATTATGTCAAATTCACTTATTTCTAGGATGATAAGGGTCACCCCTAGTTTATGTCCTGATACTGACAATTCACAGTTTTCTACTACTGAGTGGGCCAACATAGATACTCTGGCAGGAGTAGCTACGGATTGTAACGTCCGGATCCTTACACATTATGATCCGACCGCTACGACATGCATACTTAGACTTTTCTATCATGAGATGAGTTTGGTGAAAATTTCAAAGAACATATCTCAATTTTATTAATTAGATAGAAAACTATATAAAAAGAAGTTTATTTATCCAAACACCAGGATCCATAAAACAATAGTGTGGTGGTACAAAATGCATATGCCTATAATAGTGAGTTTGATGGTTGGCCATTTGAGCGACGTCCAATTCTGCCATCTACGTTGTGTTCTTACCTACAAAGTCTGTAAAAATATAGGATGAGTATATAATATACCCAGAAAGTAGTTCTCACGTAGGGTAGTGACAAAATGCACAATCACAAGCAACATGTCATGAAAACATATGATCGGGACCGAAAACATATAATAACATGTGGTGGTCGGTTATGCTTCCAACATAAATCTCTCCGCCCTGATAGGAAGATGAGGACCTAAGCAAAAACTAACTCATCTGATGATTAGCGAGTCATGCAGTCAATAGAGCCAGAGTCGTATCCAACATCAACCATTAGCATAAACATAATATCGAACTAGAGGGGTGCAACCATACATACCCTGCTAGTCCCTAGCATAAACATAACGTAAGATTAGGCCTGGAGGGGTGCAACCATACATGCCCTGCCAACCCTGGAAGCATAAATTTCTCCGCCATGATAGGAAGATGAGGACTTAAGTGAAAACTAACCCATCTGATGATTAGCGGGTCATGCAGTCAGTAGGGCCAAAGTCGCATCCAGCATCAACCATTAACATAAACGAAAGATCAGATTGGAAGCATAACTTACACCTAATTAAAACTTGATTTTAACGTAATCGTGAACAAACATAATGCACGGGGTCCCTTGTAAAGAAACGTGTTCTAAATATGTAATGCAATATAACAATTAACATAACCATGCAACATAATAATGGTACACTATCATAGAGCACTTAAAGAGAGGGTGAGATAAACTACTTACCATGATCTAGTTATTCCTTATTATTTTTTATGATTTGATCAGTAGAGCTTTCCCTTTTTAAATCAAAAGAAGAAATTTAGGCAGTTACTCGAGCTTTTCTCTTTTAATCTCACAGACCTTCCTCATTCACACTTACTTTTTCACACGATTCTTTGTTACTGAGATTTGTTTGAGAATGGGTTAAATCTTCGGCAAAGGGTTCTATTTATAGTAGTTTTCAGCTCTTCTCAGTGTGACAAATCATTTTACAGGTGGCTTCTTTAGAATTACTTAAGGTTTATGGATTCCTCTTAATAAGACACCTAATCTTGGCTAACGTTTGCTCTTACGTCATCATTCTTTGTTTGTATTCAATTTTAGGGTTTTCCTATTTATAATCTATAAGACTGTGGCCAAATTCAACGGATAATCCAATCTTCTATCCAAATCTCTCTCTCTTTGTTCTTAGAATCTCGCTCTCTCCAGGTTTCTCGCTGGTTTAGCTCTCGCTCACGCTGTCACTGGTCGCGCTCTCGCTCCCTGTTTCGCTCACACTCCCGTTCTCGCTCTCACTCTCGCTCTCGCTCCCGCTCCCACTCCTGCTCTTGCTCTCGCTCCCGCTCCTGCTCTCACTCTCGCTCCCGCTCCCACTCCTGCTCCGCTCTTTCCTACTATCTCACTAAGAATCTCGCTCTCTTTACTCTCGCTCTCTCCAATGTTCTCTCCAATCTCGCTAGTTTTCACGCGTGGTTGCCTTCACTGCTTGTGGATTCCACTTCCTCTTTTTAACTCTTTCAAATTTTAAGAGTATATGGGCATTCACCTCCAATTCTTCCAATGAGTAGTATCCAAACAAAACTTATCTACTGCCCGTTGTCTTCTGAATTAACTAACGTCCAACTTCCAATTAATCCTCCCTGATTCTGCTCCCTTATTCATTATTTTTGGATAATGAATAAATTTTCAATTAATCCAATAAATTTCCAATTTCCAATTATTCATTTTTTTTCCTTCTAAATTTCCACCCCTTTAAATAAAATTTCGTCCTGCTTAATATTTGACATTTAATTTTCTGTATGCGTACAAATCTGGGTCGTTACATAGATTGTAGCCTAAGGGCTTTGATGTTAATTGAGCATGTTGTGTAAATGTTGTAGAGATGAATGAATGCCTAGAGCCCAAATCAAATAAAGTGAAGGCATAATACCCGAGGATGGGTAATGTACTTATAACCACTACATCTTAATCCTCTGCCCCTTGATGTGTAACAGTAAACACCCATCCTTTCTGTTGTTGGGTAACCTTGTTACTAGTAGGCTGGGTGGTCTGGGCAGTTGATACTTGGTTGATGAACTTTGGGCAAGCCATTACATAGTGACCTGTCTGGCCGCAGTTGAAACATACCCCTATGTTCCAAAAACATTGCCCCTGATGGTGTTTTCCACAATTTTTGCACTTAGGATATATGAATGTTTGACTCTTCTGTTGTAACTGTACGCCCTGAGTGCTTTGGGAAATTTTTGCTTGTCGTTGTGAACGTTGGAAGTCTTGTTGGGTGAATTTCCTTTTTTTTTATTTGGCATGAATCCTTGTTCAGAAGTTGAGGTTTTGGCAGCAAGATCTACTTCCATGAGTAAGGCCGACTCGAAGGCAAGAGCATACTCTTTATGTCGGAAAGCAGTAACAATGCCTCGAATGCCTTCTCTTAATCCCCAAATAAACCTTTCCACCTTCTTCTCTTCTGTGTCCACTAGTTGAGGGACAAAGTGGGACAAGCGATCAAATTTCCGTTCATACTCTGCTACCAACATGTTCTATTGACGAAGATTAAGAAATTCCACTTCCTTTTGATATCTCACTATCAAAGGGAAATACTTGTTGTAAAAAGCCTAATTGAATTGTTGCCATGAGACTGAACCTTTGATTGTTCTTTGTATGGATTCCCACCAGAACTTTGCATCGCCTCTTAACATGAAGGTGGCACAATTTACTTTCTGTTCTTCTGGGATGTTCATATGGCGGAAAATAGTTTCTATTTTTGTTATCCAATTCTCTGCTATAATTAGATCCACAGATGATCCATCAAATGTTGAATGATTGAACTTCCTGAATTCTCGAATGATCTTCGAGTCATTTGTATCGTTGGTTGTTGGTGTGGTGGACGAGGTTGTGTTTCCATTACTCATATTTTGTATTAGTATTTGTAGTGCCTCTGGTGTAAGTAACACGTAAGGTGTCTGTCCATGTCTTTGATCTTGATCCCTTGTGCATTCACTTAATCCTAAAGTGACGGAAACTGACTTTACGCCCTTTCCATAGCTCATAAAGTGTTTCTGAAACATTTTTAAAGGGAACGTTATTCAAAATATAGACAGCAGTCTCTAATGCATGTCCCCAAAAGGAATCAGGTAACTCAGCAAAGCTCATCATTGAGCGAACCATGTCCTACAAGGTTCTGTTTCTTCTTTTAGATACACCGTTCTGTTGTGGCATATTAGGTGCAGAGAGTTGTGACTTGATTCCGTGTTCTATCATATAGTCCTGGAATCTTAAGTCCATGTACTCGCCACCTCGATCTGATCGTAGTGTCTTAATTGTTTTACCTAATTAGTTTTCAACCTCAGCCTTATATTCTTTGAAATTTTCAAAAGAATCAGACTTGTGATGCATTAGGTAAATATGACCATACCTTGAATAAACATCAATAAAATTGATAAAATATTCATACTCGCCTCGAGCTTTGACATTCATCGATCCACAGAGGTCCGAATGTACGAGCTCTAAGGGTATTGTGGCTCTGAGACCTTTTCCAGTAAAAGATCTCTTAGTCATTTTTCCTTCAAGACAAGACTCACATGGAGGTAAAGAATTGTCTTCTAACTAATTTAGGAGTCCATTCTTAATCAATCTCTCAATCCTTTTGAGATTTATGTGGCCAAGTCTTAGGTGCCATAGATAGGCATTAGAAGAAAATTTTTGTCTTTTATTCTAAGTTTCAGTTGTCTAAACATCTCGGTATATAAGACAAATTTTGCTTTAGTTGGTCTTAACTTATATAAGTTGTTTTCAAGTATAGCAGAACAAATTTGAATACCTTTTCTGAAAATGAACGCTTCATTAACTTCAAAAGATACTTTATACATTTATTCCAATATACATGTGATAGATATTAAATTCCGTCTCATTTTAGGAGCATACAAAACATCTTTACGTATGATATATCTATCTTCGAAAAACAACTTCAAGTCTCCCACTGCTTCGGCCGAGACAACCTCTCCTGTTCCAACCTTGAGGGTGATTTCGCCTTCTTCAAGCTTTTTCGAGGAACTAGTTTCCTGAAAAGAGAAGCAAATATGATTAGTGGCTCTCGAATCCAATATCCAGGTTGAGGTATCATACTCCACTAAACATGTTTCAGCAACTAGTAAATCATATTTACCTTGTGCTTCTTTCGAGGCAGGGGCCTGAGGACATTCCTCGGTTAAGACAAATCTCAGGTCATCTATTACTAGTGTTGAATTCATATTTATTTTCCATGTTAAGTAGTTGTCGCCGTTAAGTTTTTCAGAAGTTAATAGTTGATCTAAAGAGCTAGTCATGCTGAAATGAAAAATATATCCTTTTTAGTAAAAAAAAACATTAATCTTTTAAATCCAATCAAGTTTAACAAAAAAACTAATAATGTACCCTTCATTATTATATTTTGCAACGATATTTCAATGGTTTAGAATAACCTTCACCAAGGGGTGATCAACTATTCCTCCGTTGAACCAAGACTATCTTGACTAGATACTATCACCAGAATAATTCTTATTCCTATAGTAACTCAGTTATTGCTACTTTGGTCAAGAATTTACTAACATTTAGTAATTCTCGTAAGTGTAACCCTCTATTTTCAGACCTCAAAGATCGGAATCATTATGCTCCCGAAGTTGGAAAGACAATAATGAAAACAGACCTGAGAGACCCTATCAATTTCTAGAGTTCACGGAGTTTCGAATCCTATAAAAAAGCCCTTCGATTGGTAAGGTCGCTCTAGGGCAGACATGCAGGCGCATTATAGGAATCTCATGGTGCGACCTAATGGAAGAGACCGTAGGATGTGTTGACACACTTCCTTCTCCCATTTACTATGAACAACTTCCCCTATTCACCTTGGTATTGACTCATGAAAACACTCTCTAAATGGAGCCCGCTCCCAGGGCGGCCCAAAGCCAAGCATGAATCTCACGGTGTGAACTCTTAGAGACGCTAGAGCTAAAAGTACATTACTTCTCTCCAGCTGAAGTGTTCTAGATGGTTAGGGTATAAAATACTTAGCAATACATTTCGGCTAACTAAATATATCCTAAGTCTAGGTGATTCATCCGAGTATAACTTTTATACTGGATTTTTAACCTACGATGTCTAGGGATAAACAAATTTTATTACCTCACACCACTCACGCATGCTCATAAAATTGGTTTAACCTAACTCAGACGCCGGCTCGATCTTTAGGTAGTAGGTGTTCCGTGAACCGTCAACATAAAAACCTTTAACCTTAGTCATCTTATCTGACTTTTTTCCAAGATCTTTTCGGGTGAGTTTTCTTGTAACTTCGGTTTTACAAGATATCGACCTATTTTCTATGAAAATTGGAGTTGCTCGATGGTTAACCCTAAATGAGCATGCATCTTATCTTTGTTATAGATTTTAGAAATCTAGGTTATTTTATAACAATTATAAAATAAATTATAACAATTATAACCCTAGAGCATTCATCTATAACATGCTTCCTTCAATCAAACATGCTTTAATATAACACTCATATTAAAACTAAGCATGCATAGTATATATTTTCTAACACTTATAAGATATAACAAATACATGTAACATGCTTTTCCTATGGTGGGGTCTTAAAACTATATGGCATACTATATGCACATATAATAAGTAAACAACATTAAAGTAGACCGATTTTGGCATTAAAAACAAACAAATAACTAATTTATTACAGAAATCAGCAACCAGCATCCCGGAACTGGGTTCAAACACTTTGAATCATCTGGAACCGCCAAAAAAACTCTCGAACTGGCTCACGAATCCGCCCAAAAACTCCAAAAACCAAGTTAAACCGGTCAAACCGGCTCAACCAGGTCAAACGGACCCGTCCAAACCGTCTAGACCGGCTGGTCAACGTGCACTGGTACAGTCAACGGAGGAGCGAGTCGAGTCAAGTCGACGAAATGAGCGGGAACTTGGGTCGTGGAGGCGGAGCGACGGGTCGCGTGGAGCGGAGCGGTGGGCACGCAGTCGAATCCGGGCAGGGTAGGCATGCGAAGCCAGGTGCGCATGTGGGGCTATTCCAAATTGGGTCGGATCGTTGCTCGGGTTGGCTAGTCAGGTCTGGGAGCCTTCTCTCGGGTCTGGGAGCAGAATTCGGGTCTGTGGTCAAAATTTCTTCAATTTTGTTGTTGTCCTCTCTCCCGGAATCAAACAATTACAGCCTAATTTCAACTCTAATGACTTCAACAAATTTACAGACCCTTTTTCACACATTAATGCTCATAAACATGTGAGCAATTACAAAGTTCCACAAGAAATTTAAAGAAAAACAATGCCAAAATCATAATAAGTCCACTTTAGTCCATATTTCATTCAACACTTGAATAGAAAGGAAAAAAAACACCCACCAAAAGCAATTGAGCATAATTAAAGCATGCTCTGAAACCACATGATGTTCGCTCTGATACCACATGATGGAACACGAGACATACGTAGTGGAATTAGACTCTAATTGCTTTTATTTAAAAGGAAATTAGCATGCAATTGAAGGTCATCAATTAACGAAATAGTCAGTTTTATACATAAAACGACATTTAGAACGTAAAAAGTGATTATTTTATGGTTCAGTTTTCTACAAACTCATTGCATAGGATGCCTCCACTCACATATCTCTATATGAATGATTCAGGATCACATCGTTTGTACTAACTACATAGTGGGCCGCATCCATAGTGTTCCCAGAATAAGGCGCCCAATCTTATTCATATACTATAGACCATTTTGGCTATATATTTGAACTTGATCCACATTTATGTAACTACATAAAGTTCAAACTACATTAAATAGCCTCAGGACCTTAGTTTATTGGATTCAAGATTATAATTTCAATAACAGTTTTATTGAAAAACAAAACATAATATGTTTATTAATTTACAAACTACGAGTTTTAGGACATAAAATCCAACAATTGATCTATATTAGATTTTAGCATAATTCTTTAAAACAGAAATTCAATCAGTTTTAGCAAAATCTAAATGAACTGCATATAACATCTAGTTTTGCAATGACGCTTCAGTGATTTAGGATAAAAGCCACCGAAGGGTAGTCAATTTCTCCCTTCACTGAATTGAGACATTTTCAACTAATCATTACACCAGAATAACTCTTATTCCTATAACGATCAGTCATCATTGATTTGGTCAATAAATAAACAATTTTTCTTAAGTGTGACCCTTCATTTTAGATCCTAGAATTCCTCCCCAATTAGCCAACCGAAGGGAAAAATTAATTAGGGCAAAAACTAAAGCGACCCTATCCATTTCTGGAGTTCACCCTATATTGACCAACTGCACAAACCATCCAAAGGGGGACGCTCCCAGGGCGCCTCGAGACCATGCAAGAAGGTTTCACAGTGCAAACCAATGAAAGAGACTGCAGGACATGTTGACACACAACATTCTCCTACTTACTATAAATACTCTCTCCATTCACCTTGATATTGGCCCATGCAAACACCATCCGAAGGGGGAAACTCCCAAGACACCACGAGGCTAAGCATGAATCTCACAGTTTGAATGTTAAGGGAGAAACGTGAGTGGAAAATGACATATCATATATATTTTTTCCTCCCACTGAGTATTTTAACAATCTAGGGTTTAATTTACTTAGGAAAAATACGACTAATTATTTTTACTAAGTGATTGTTTAAGTTAGCCCAAAAGTAACATTTACTTTGGAAAGTTAAACAATTTTGATGAACATTCATTAAACACTTTAACAATTATTAATCAACAATTGCATGCTTGTAGCAAATCTATCTAATTCGTCTTTCCAAGTAGGTTCCCAGGTAAAGGTGTTTTGTTTTCATCAACTTAAATACCCCAGCCTAGTCAAAACCCGTCTTAGACAAAAGGTCCCTTATAGATAGATTTGTTACAAATTTAATCTTTTATTGAAATCAATTTAATCCTATTAAACCGATTTAAAAGATTAATCTAATTTCTAATCTCATTAGAAATTTGTGAGCTTAGGTCTATCTCAATCATATTTTAAAACTATTTAAAAAATGATTTTACCTAAGTTTGCATGCAACTCTTGGTTATTGATTTTAATTTCTAATTTAATTTATTTATAAAACTTATAAAGTAAATTAAACAAATTTAAACTGACATTGCAAGCAAGACATACATGAGTTATTGATAACACTTATTAATTAACCTAAGGTAGTGTCATGCTTCATGCAATGTTGATTCATTACTAATATATAACTTTTATATAGCTAAGTAATGAACTAGGAAAAGCATACATTCCATGCCAACATACAATCTTATATTATAACATTTATAATATAAATGATGCATGGATATGCTATAATGTATGCGTACATATACTATAACTCTTATATTATATGATGCATGAGCATGCTTCATGCAATTTAAATCATGCATACTAGTATATTATAACATTTATAATATAAAATGATGCATGAAAAATAAATGCATAGCCTATGGTGGGTTTTAAAACTATATGACATACATTATGACATATAATATAAACATACATCACATGCATATTTAATTAAAATTTAATGGACCAGGATAGTGTATCTCAAAACCGAAAAACAAATGCTAAACTATTACAAAAGTTGGAGTCAACCTGTTCGGACAAGTGAACCAAGTCTTGAACCGCCCACCTTTGAAGCCTCATCACTTGATCATGTAGCAAATTCTTTGATCGTCGAGTAACGCATATCAAGTGTAAACGATCATGTAGCAATGATCACATGGCTTAGGACTATGCGATGAGCATGAAAGTCCACGCAATCGTGCAGCGCGCTTCAAGTAATACATGCCATGCAATCATGTAGCTAATGACTATGCGATGAGCATGATAGTCTAAACAATCGAGTAGCAAGCGCAGAGTATCGTATACCATGCGATCTTGTAGCTACTGACGATGCGATGAGCATGATAGCCTACACGATCGTTTAGCATGCATGCCTTGCATCGTGTATCAAATACCGCACAATCATTTACCCCCGAGTGTCTACGCGATCATGTGCCAACACAACACGATCGAGTAAACTTTTTACACGATCGCATAGCATTAGCTATGCGATCGTTTAGCAATTGCTACACGATCAAGTAGAACAGTTTACATGAACGCATAGCCAAATCTAAATGATCGTCTAGCTTGAGCAACACAATGCGACCATCGTTTCATCTTCTCCATCAAAACGAACTGCAACTCTTTGCGTTTGAAGCTTCTTCATGAACGATTCAAAAACTCAAATGAATACAGACTCGATTGGTTAAGAGGGTATTTGTGAGTTTGAAGGAGGAAGACGGTCGAAGAAGAAGCACTATCGCATAACAAGCTTCTCAATCGTTTAGGCTATCGCATAGCAAAACTTCCCATCACATAGACTATCGCATAGGTGATAACTTGTAGAAATACATGTTATTTATACTGCTTTATTTAGATATTGCGGCCAAAAGAAAGGAAAGTTGAGTTAATTGTATGGAAATTAGTTAATAAATGCAAGAATTATAAATTGTCGTCAATACACTCACTGACACCATCGCAATGGTAGAAAAGAATATTTCAAGTCTGTTTTGCAGGAAATCAAGTCACCGCATGCGTTCAAGATAATCTGAACAACGCATCTACGTCGCATTGTGCCAATCATTCAGAAATGAATAGACGATCAACGCAATGACGGCGCATGCGACAATCGATCAAGAGCTAAGCGATCAACGCAACTTTAACCACATGCAGTAATCAAAAACAACACCGCATGCGGGCAAACGATCGAAGATGCAAAAGAGCAACGCAATTGCGGAGGATCTTGACATGTGTACAACTGACCGTTGTGCATTTCTGACGAGATTGATAGCGTAACAGAAGGAATATTCACTCCACTATTTCCGTAATTGCCATAACAATAAAGTAGGGTCCACACTGCAGAAAGTCAAAGCGAGCCTATAAATAGCCTCTGAAATTCTATGAGAAGATATACTTGATACGGACATATTTTGGTATTTGTATATTAAGAGAGAGACTAGTCTGAGTGCTGATCGGAGAAGATCCAGGAAGATTTAAGAGACAAGGCCGAGAGGTGAGTCTCAGGACAAATCCTTTCAATCCCCGCCATGAAGCTCTGTACCAAGGTCACTCCTACCGGACGAGCAAGCCTGAGAGGGAAGCTCTTCCTTCCATTCACTCCATTCGCTGGCAAGCAAATCCACCGTCCAGATTTGTGTCAAGACATTGGCACTCTTCTGTATTTATTTCTATCTCTTATAATCAATTGTATTCATCTTCTTAGTCTATCATTCGCACCATGTATCAGACGCTAAATATTAATATTGAATGTCGTGATCATTTTCATCTCCATCTTTCTGTCTATTTTCGTTCCTCCAATAATCGCTTTCTCCATGATGTTTTCTTAATCCCTTGGTAATTAGAATGAATTAAACAAGTAAATTAATTTGTGCTAAAGAAATAAATATGTTTAGCTAAAGCATGCTAGACGGCATCTTCACCTGTGAGAGCAGAAGTGAAGATGCCATTCTGCCTGTCAAGAGAAGGTTAGAAGAATGCGTTAACTAAAGCGAGAAGTACTCCCAGAGAAGGAAGCAACCTTGTGTTCATTACGTTCACCCATGTTTCACCACAAAGATGTGGGAACACAGCCGATCACCGAAAGGTGCCAAGGGAAAGTGGAACCGTAGTTAAATCTTTAACGAAATTAATGAACTTACGATGTTTATATTAATTATCCTTTCTATTTCTGCTTCACACATAAAGACTTGCCACCGCATAACACGACCCTTTATATAATCTTCACAGTCAGTCTCAATCTCAGTATCATGTATCAGTATCCTGTATCTTGTATCATGATAGCTTAGGTTTACTTTTATCGCATTTTATTGTATTACCGCAACTTTACTTTACCGCATATTTTACTTTACCGCAATTTTAAATACTTGTATAAACCAATCTTTTATTAATTGAAAAACCCCCGGTCACATACATCACGAACGTAACACATTAACTACGCAATCCCTGTGTTCGACCTCGGATCACTCTGAAAAACTTGCGGTGAAATTATACTTGGTTTCAATGCAAGGAAACTTGTAACAATGTAAAGCATACTACAAGCATTCCATTAATAACGCATACATCTAGAAGTAGTATCGCATATTACACACATCATACACATTATGCGCTTACAAGTTTATCATGCATCATATATCGTAGTGCGTGTGCTTAAAATAGAAGCATCAAATTTTGCGTTACAATAGGCAAAGAGAGCCTATCGTATACGCTCTGGGTTTGTCGTGTAGACCATCTTATAGCCTCTCCTTTGCGATCTTGTTGTTCTCTTTGTGTATTAACCTTCAAAGTAAAATGAAAAACACCTTTTCATTTTATTCCAATTGCTATAAAATTTTCATAACCACCTACTAAGGTAGTTTTTTAGGAAAAAAAGGATTATTATTCAAAATAATAAATAATGTAAATAAATATGATAACAAAATTATCATATTATATTTCTAACCTATATTTTTAATATTACATCACATAAAATATAAACTATAGTTATTTTTCTCTATTTTATGGTATTTAATATAAATCAATTTTTTATTAAATTAACAACTATTTGAATCTCATTCAAATATTTATTCCTCTAATTAATGTATCAAATATCAATTCATATAATTTCAATGATTTAATTATATAACTCTCTATTGATTTGAACAATTCAAATTAATCCAAAAACTGATTCTCCACTAAATTCTTTTAAGCTACCAAGGGTGCCTCAGAACCTGTAGTTTGAAGCTCCAACGGTATGTGAATAGTTAATTGAACTCTTTAATTACATTATCCATCATCCGTTAATTGTTGGACACTCCACTAAAGACCAGCAGTTTCACTCTTCGCACTACAGATATATTTCTGTGTTCATTGGATATAACCAATGAACAGTGCGATGACCCTTACAAATTGCTCATAAGTACAGCTGGGCCAAATTACCGTTTTTCCTCTATAGTTACATCTAGCTTCTTAAGTACCATTGATTTCTCTAATGAACAATAAGTCATATTCCCACTATAATTGAGTCCTCTCTGGCTAAGAGAGGGTTCGACCACTATGTTCAAGACCCGGAATCAGCCCTTAAGAGAGCAATTTATCTACTTGCCCCTACATCAAGGAATGAGTGAATTTCTTCTTGTGTAGCTGAGTTCCCAACTTCCAAATCAGACGAATTCTCGAAATAGTAGGCTTATTGAGTTCGCAATCTGGCCACTCTCACCCATATAAATCAAAGGATCGTCTTCATGAGCGGGAGTTCACAACTCACTCAAGATTCAAGTCATGTCACCTATGGTCATCCTAGTGAAATGTAAATCTTTATCATCAACGGTGTTATATAAAGAGACTAATCATTTGTGGTCCGGTCTTATACAAACTCTTTGTATAGGATACCTCTACTCGCATGTCTCCACATGAATGATCATGATCAGATCATTTGTAGCACTTTACAAAATTTGTAATACCTACAAAGCAGGCCGTATCCGTAGTGTCACCAGGATAAGGTACCCAACCTTATCCATCTACTACAGACCATTTATGTCATTATTTAAACAAGATCCACCCGTATGTCTCTACATACTTGTTTAAATTTACATAAAATAACCTTGGATCTTAGTTTATTGGATTGAGTATAAAATAACACTTATTTTATTAATAACAATATGTTTATACAGAGTTTACAAACTACGAGATTACAAGGAGATTTAGGACACCAATCCCAACAACTGTGTCCTGGGTTAGATTAGAAATAGTTGGCGATTCCAACTACAAAGCATATATTAGGACGTGTACACAACATAGCGTACATCAGACTCCCAACTGCCGATGCATATGGAATTCTTTTCATTTCCTCAGCTTCTTGAGGTGTCTTAGAACACTATTTCTTTGACAAATGAATTCCATGTCTAAAAGGCAACATATCTTTTTTGAAATTTTGCATGTTATATCTTGACAACATTTTGTCAATATAAGATGCCTGAGATAGTGTTAAGGTTCTATTCGCGATTTCGAAAAATCTAAATCCCAAGAACATATTGAGCATTTCCCAAATCTTTCATTTGGAACTGTCATGCTAACCATCTCTTTACGTCAGCAAGGTAACTTGTCTCATTCTCAATGAGCAAGATATCATCAACATAAAGGACCAATAATGCTACAATTTTGTTGACTATCTTCTTGTATACACAAGATTCGTCAACATTCTGTTCAAAGCCATAAGATTTGATCGCAGTATCAAATCTTATATTCTAGGATCTAGAAGATTGCTTCAATCCATAAATAGATCTCTTAAGCTTACAAATCTTTTGTTCTTTACCCTGTTTAATGAACCCTTCTGATTGAGACTTAAAAATATTTTTATCAAGATGGCCATTCAAAAAAGTTGTCTTGACATTTATTTGTCATATCTCATAGTCATAATATGTGGAAATGGATAAACGTATTCTTATTGATTTTATCATGGCAACAGGAGAGCAGATTTCTTTATAGTCAACCCCCTCCCTTTGGGTAAAACCTTTTGCCACGAGTCTGGCATTATAGGTTTGCACCTTGCCAGTTTGTTCTCTTTTTCTCTTGTAGATCCATTCTGGGATTTTCTAGATCAACCACATGAGGTTAAACTAATAGGTTTAACCTTATGTGGTTTATCTAGAAAATCTCAGACAAATTTGAAGTACATGGACTATATTTCTACATCCATGGCTTTTATCCATTATTCCCTATCAACATCTTCCATTGCATATTTAAAGGTCAATGGATCCTCTAGACCATCATCAAGTATGATGTCTTAAGTTTCTGTTAAACACATGTAGCGTTCAAGTTGATGAACAATTCTCCCACTACGTCGAGACCTTCTCAACTCTTGACAAGAATGTGATGGAGCAACAACCGTTGTTGATGGACTAACATCATCAACAACTTTTGTTGATTTATCTGTGGTATCTTTGGTCATTTATTTTAATATTAGTTTACTACGAGGTTGATGACTTCTAATATGATCTTCTTCCAAGAATGTAGCATTTGTCGAAAAAAATACTTTATTTTCTTGGGGACCATAGAACAATCCTCCTTTTGTTTCTTTTGGGATCCAACAAAGAGACATAATTTTTAACGTCGTTCCAATTTTTTAGGGTTTTGTACCAACAAGTGTTCCAGACATCCTTAAACCCGAAAGTAATATAAACTATCTTTACGTCATTTTCATAACTCATACGGTGTTTTGGAAACACTTTTTGAGAGAACCATGTTCAGAATATATACCGCAATTTGTATTGCATAGCCCCAAAAGGATTGAAGTAACTGAGCAAAACTCATCATTGATGAACTATGTCTAACAAGGTTTGATTTTTCCCTTTTGCAACACCTTTTTCTCTTCTTTTTTTTTTTTTGTTTTTTTTGTGGTGTTCCAGATGCTGTGAGTTGGGATTGAATTCCATGATCTACCAAATAGTTCTGGAATTGCAAATCCATATATTCACCATCTTGATCTGATCGAAGTTTTTTAACTCTTTTACCTAATAAGTTTTCTGTTTCGGTCTTGAATTCCCTGAACTTTTCGAGAGTTTCAGACTTGTGACTTATTAAGTAGATATAGCCATATCTTAAATAGTCATCAATAAAACTTACAAAATATTCATATCCACCTCGTGCTCTTACATTCATTGGACCACAAAGGTCTGAATGTATAAGTTTGAAGGGTTCTTTGGCACGAAGACCTTTTCCAGTAAAAGATCTTTTAGTCATTTTTTCCTCAAGACATGACTCACAAGGAGGTAAAGAATTGTCTTCTAACTGATTTAGATGACCGTTTTTAACTAATCTCCCAATTCTGTTGAGATTTATGTGACCAAGTCTGAGATGCCAAAGATAGGTGTTAGGAGAAATTTTTCGTCTTTTATTTTGAGTTTCTGTCGTGGAAACATCTCAATATTTAAAATGGCTTTTGCTTCAGTTTTATTTAACACATACAAGTTATTTTCAAGTCTAGCAGAACAAATATGAACACCTCTTGAAAAAACGAACACTTTATTAACATCAAGAGATACTTTGTAAATATTTTCAAGTAGACATGAAATGGAGATTAAGTTTCTTTTCATCTTCGGTACATCATATACATTACTTAATAAGACAGAAGAATCTCCAAAAAAGCAACTTGACATCTCCCACTGCTTCTGCTAAAATGACTTCCCTTGTTCCTACTTTGAAAGTCATTTTGTACTATGAGAGTAGTTTCCAAGAACTAGTTTCCTGTAAAAAAGTGCAAACATGGTTAGCGGTTCCTGAATCTAATATCCAGGTCAAGTGAGAATTTTCCACTAAACATGTTTTGATTACTAATAAATTTGACTTACCTTGATTAGCCTTGTCCGCTTTCTTCTCAGCCAAATACTTCGAGCAATTTCGTTTCCAGTGCCCGTCTTCTCCACAATGGAAACATTTTTCTTTGGGAGCCTTGTTTTTCTTTGTAGTGGGTTGTTTATTCCCTTTTCCCTTTTTCTTCATTTATACACTTTTATCTTTAAATGAAGAAGGGATAGACTTCATTTTGTCAGCAAGAAGGGATAGACTTCTTTTTGTCAGCAGGTTTTGTTCCTCACGAAGAACCCTTCAAAAATTTATTTTGTCGTGAAACAACATTTTCTTCACTCTCTTTCAATTTTATCATTGACTGATAAGTCTGTAGTTTGTTTAATAAAGTAGTCAAATTGTAACTTATTTTATTCATTATGGCATTATTACGAAAGGTTAGACAGCTCTTCGAAAGAGACTCTAATATCATACTAACTTGATTAATTTCGCTTATGGTAGCCCAATGAGCTTCAACAACATTAAAATGACCATCATGTCTAGAACATGTTCCCTGACATTGGTTCCATCTTTCATTTGCGAGTTATAAACATACTCTATAGCCTCGTGGCGAACAAAAGATGACGGTTGCCCGAACATATCCTATAATGATGCCATAATTTCACGGGATATGAGCATGGGTTCATGTTTCTTGTTGAGCACATCAGATATGCTCACTAAGATATAGGCCCTAGCCTTTTCATTCGCTCTTACCCACCTATCATAAGCATCTCGAACACTTCAGTTTGTCATCGAACTGAGAATAGGAGAACATTCCTCCATTACACAAACCTCAAATCATCAACTACTAATATTGTGTTTAAATTTGACTTCCAGTTGGAATAACCCTCTCCGTTAAATTTTTCAGAAGCTAGAAGTTATATTATTGAGTTTGACAAGCTGAAAAAATTAAACAAATTCTATTAATAAAGTGCATCTAAATCCAATTTTTAGCAAAAGCTAATAAAGTACCTATAGATCATTATTTATTTGCAGTGATACTATAGTGATTTAGAATAAGTGCTACCTGAGGCAGTCAAATATCCCTTCACTAAAGCAAGACATTCTTGACTAAATACTATCTCTAAATAACTCATATTCCGATAGTCATTTAGTTACCGTTTTTCGGTCAAGAGCTTACTAAGACTTAGTAATTCTGTAAGTGTGACCCGCCATTTTAGATCTTATAGAACGGTATGAACATGCCCCCGAATTGAAAGACAATATGCAAGACGGAACTATAAGACTCTATTCATTTCTTTGGGTTGTTCCGAATCCTTTGTTACAACCTTCCGAAGGGATCACCGCTGTTAATGACTAGCTAGTGCTACCTAAAAATGACAACATGTGCAACATAGGAATCTCACGGTTCAAACTAATGGTGGAGACCATAGGATACGTTGACACATTTCCTTCACCAACTTACTATGAACTACTTCTCTCATTCACCTTGTTATTGACCCATGCAGATGTTGGGGTTGATGCCTTAAATCTCATAGGGTCCTGTAATTTGCAAACACATGTATGAACAAACACTTTGTGATTTATAATATATTATATTTTATTCACTTCAGTCTATGAAATATGAGATATTTTAGTTACATTTACCACAAACCAATAAACTAAGATCCATGATTATCGTTGTAACTTAAGTATGTATGTGGAGACATACAAGTGGATTGTGCTTTAACTGATAACCTAAATGGTTTGTAGTATATGGATGAGGGATACCTTATCCTAGTGACGCTACGAGTGTGGCCCGCTTTATAGGTGTTACAAAAGTCGTAAAGTGCTACAAATGATCTGATCCTAGTCATTCATGTATTAGATGTACGAGCGAGGATATTCTGTACAAAGAAGTTTGTATAAGACCGGACCACGAAATGTTTAGTCTTGTTATATAACGTCGTTTATAATTGCTTTCATTCACTAGGATGACCACAGGTAACATGACCTTAATCCTGAGTGAGTTATGAACTCCTGCCTATAAGAGCGGTCCTTTGATTGGCATAGGTGAGAGTGGCCAGATCGCCGATTCAACAAGCCTACCATTTTGGGGATTTGTTTGATTGGGGAGTTCGGAACTCAGCTACACAAGATGGAATTCACTCTTTCCCCGAAACAAGGGTAAGTAGATAAATTACTCCCTTAAGAGATGATTTTGGGGCTTGAACAATGTGACGTCACACCTTCTCTTGGCCCGAAAAGGGTTTAGTCATAGTGAGACTATGATCTATTGTTCATCAGAGGAATTAATGGTACTTAAGAAGTTACATGTAACTATTGGGGCAAAATGGTAAACTAGCCCAACTGTACTTACGAGCGATTTGTGAAGGGTCATCGTACTGTTGATTGGTTATATCCAAAGGAATCAGAAATATATCTGTAGTGCGAAGAGCACAGCTATCGATCTTTAGTGGAATGCCCAGCAGTTAACGGATGGGGGATATCGTGATTAAAGAGTTTAGTAGTTATTCACTTACCGTTGGAGCTTCAAGTTACAGGTTTATAAGGTCCCCTTGGTAGCTCAATGGATTCAAGTTGAGAATCGGTTTTTGGGTTAGTTTGAAATGTTCAAATTAATAAGAGAGAATTTGATTATATATGATATAATTCAATTAATTTAATTATATGTGATATAGTTGATATAATGTATTTGATACATTATTTGATTGGATGAATTAATATAAATATGATTTATATTAAATGTCATAAAATAGAAAAAGAGTTGTGTTTTGTATGTTGCATATGATGCAATATTAAAACTAAAGGTTATAAATATAATATGATAAGTTAGTTATTGTATTTATTTATAATTTATTAATTATAATATAATTTATATTTCTTTTTCCAAATAACTACCTTAGTGGGTGGTTTTAGATGGTTTTATGGCTAACTGTGAGATAAAAAGAAATATGATTTCAAAATTCTCAAGACCACGACACACAAGTTATCAGATAACTAATCGAGAGACTAAACGATAGCATCAAGTTCACTATACGATAGTACTCATTTACTACACAATCGAGCATCGAGTCTATGTGATAGACTTCCATTAGCTATACGATCCTTCTGTCCAATACTCGATCGTCTCTTCCTCCTCCATTCCTACTTTCCTCTATCCAAAATCATACAGAGCCCACAACTCCTGGATTCTCATACCAAGAATATCAAGGTAATTTTTTGGTGGTGTCTTGTTCTATTCGAGGATTGAGTTATACTCGCTGCTGGTGTTCGAGGAAGATCAAGTTCGAGTTGATCGTTGTGTTCGTGACTAATCGAGGGAAATACTTGAAGAAAGGGTTCTTCCAAGGTATTGTTTCTCTCATCCTTTGTATTTACTTCGGAGCATGCTATAATTTAGTCTTTAATGCATAATTGTTTCTGTATGATTGTAAATGTTTGAGTTTATTCACAATAGAGTTTAAAACGATCTGCTTTCGCTCACAGGTCCTCTAGTTTTAAAGTTCCTTCAGCAGACACTTTTCGAATGGAGTAGTCAAGGTAAAATCAACACGGAGCTGAGCATGGATCTCACGGTGTGAACTCTTGAGGATGTGAGAGTTAAAAACGATATATCATATATACTGTTAATCTCCCACTGAAGTATTCTAAAGTTTTGGTATTCTTTAACGTAGGTTTGTTACGACTAATTTTAAAATTAAGTCTATGTGTTTATTATCCAAGTATAACGTTTATATTTGGATTTAACTTACGATTTCTAGGTTAAAACTAATTTTAAACCTCACACCGCTCACGTTGCTCATAAAACTAGTTATCAATTCTCGTTATTTCAGTCATAATCTCCAGGTAGGAGGTGTTACATAAACTGTCAACTTAAGTACCCCCAGCCTTAGACATGATTGTGAACTGATTGAGTTTGTAATCTAAGATAAACACCTATTTTAACTATTAAAACAAGTTGTTAACCTAAGTAAGCATGCTTTTTATCTTTGTTATAGATTTTAATGTCTAATTCAATTTTATAACAACTTACAAAAATAGACATGCTAAACATCCATAACATACATCAAAGGCAGTCAACTTTTAATATAACCTTTATATTAAAACAATTGAAACCTTATACATGCATACTATACATTATAACAATTTTATAACATACTTTAATGTATGTAACATGCTTCATATGGTAGAATTTTTAATTCTACATGGCATACTTTATGCATATACAAAATTTATTTAAGTATAACATACATCAAATGTATAAATAATTAAACATAAGACTGATATGGTTTTTAGTTTTGGCATTTCCAAGCAAACAAAGGCCTAGCTATTACAAAAATCAAGAAAACTGACTTCAAAAAGGTTCTAGACCGCTCAAACCACCTTGAACCAAGAGAAAACCCATCGATTATCAGCAAGCAACTAGCATCGAGTATGCCAGTTTGCATCGAGTATGACAACAAGCATCATCGAACATCAAATATTTCACAAAATACCATCGAATAGACGCCATCGACCATCGAGTAGGGCATCATGCATCGAGCAGCAAGTATTTCATGAAATATCATCGAGTGAATGCATCGAGTACCATCGTGTATGGCATCGTGCATCGAGTATTTCATGAAATATTATCGAGTACCATCAAGTATTGCATCATGCATCGAGTATTTCATGAAATATCATCAAGTATTCCATCAAGCATCGAGTATTAGCTAGTTGGATGCATACAGCAGTTTTTTGCAAATCATTCATTTTCAAATCCTCATAAACATGATAAGGCATGACATTAATAGAGGCTCCTAAATCTAACATGGCATGTCGGATGACTCTATTACCAATTATGTAGGGCAAGGTGAACATACCTAGGTCTTGACATTTTCCAAGAATATTATGTTTCAGGAAAGTCGATACATTCTTACTTACTAATACCTTTTCTTTATCCTTACCTATCCTCTTTTTGGTGTACAGCTCCTTTAGGAATTTAGCATACCTGAGGATCTGCTGGATTGCATTCAAGAAAGGAATGTTTATCTGAACCTTTTTTAACATTTCAATCAACTCCTCGTCCCTCAGTTCCTGTTTTGGTCTTGTTTTTCTGCTAGGAAATGGAGCCTTATTCCTAAGGTTCAACGGCACGTGAAGGAGGATTACTTACCTTGGGAGTGGATGATGGTGTTCCAAATTTACCCTCACTGTTCTCAGTTTCTTTATTGGTCTTACCAGGTGGTGATAGGATCTCTGATGGAAGTTCCTTGCCACTCCTCAGTGTGATGGCACTAACGTTGGCATGGTTCAATTGTGCAAGCAACTTCCCTGAACCCTTGGTTTCTATTCGACTTACTACAACAGGCAACTGGTCTGACTTGAGTCCCTAGATTGGCTATGTTCCCCCTGGTTTCTTGCTGATAGGCCTTTATGTCCTTTGATAGCTAGAGGGAGTCTTTTTGCAGCTGCTGAATTCCCTGTTGAAATTTATGGGAATTATCAGCCAAAATTGTCATAATGTCTTCCAAAGACATACCTGAGGAAGACGACAACAGTTGCTTAGAATTTCCATGCCCTTGTCTTTGGCCTCGACCTCCCCATTTTAGATTAGGGTGGTCACGCCATCCTAGTTTGTATACCGGGCCATATGGGTCGTACTTCCTTTGGTAACCCCAACTGCATTGACTTGTGCTTAAGGACATGCTTTACAAGCGTGCCCTAGTACTCCGCAGGCTCCACAAGCCTTGACTTGAGCAACTCCTCCTTGGGCCAACTGCGTCACAAGAGAAGTTAAGTTAGAAAGTTGAGCTTTTAATTCTTTAACTTCAAAATTACCAATCAAAACAGATTCGGTGGCCTTGGTGCCAAAATTTTGGCTATTCTCCACCACGCATGATATTAATTCCTGGGCCTCCCTAGGTGTTTTGTCAACAAGAGCACCTCCAACTACCAAGTCGATTGAGTTCCTGTCATTGGTAAGCAAGCCACTATAGAAGTATTGAATCAATGATTGGTCAGAAATCTGGTGATGAGGGAAACTAACACATAAACGTTTATAACGCTCCCAATACTCAGATAAAGATTCACCCACAAACTGTTTAATGCCATAAATGTCCTTTCTTATGGAATTGGCTCTACAAGCTGGGAAAAAATTCTCAAGAAATTTCTTTTTCCATTCATTCCAAGTTGTAATTGACCCTAGAGCCAAGTAGTATAACCAATCTTTGGTGTCATCCTGTAGTGAAAAATGAAATGCCCTAAGGTTTAGTTGCTCTCCTGTGACTCCATGGGGTCTCATACTTACACAAACCATATAGAAGTCCTTGATGTTTTTGTGAGGGTTCTCCCCTACATGCCCTCTGAAGGTTGGCAATAAATTAATTAGCCCTGGTTTGAGTTCGAATGGCACCGTGGTAGGTGGAAATATGATGCACAGGGGTTGCTGGTCCATGTCGAGTTCTGCCAGCTCCCTCAAGGTTTTCTCACAAACCGCCTCTCCTATGGTTGTGTTGTCAACAATTCCTGGATGTTCTTCTTCTGGGATCTCTCCTCTACGTCTCCTTCGGATTCTCTTATCTTCCTGGTCAATATCTGCAAAGAAAACAAAATATGCACTCCTAGAGGAGCGGGTCATTAAACCAAAGGGAACTTAAACACTTTTTTTTTATATATATTATAAGGAATTCAAAAAAAAATCTAGGCTAATTGACAAGTCTCCTCGGCAACGGCGCCAATTTTGTTCGAACTCTA
Source organism: Benincasa hispida (assembly GCF_027475165.1). Taxonomy (NCBI): domain Eukaryota; kingdom Viridiplantae; phylum Streptophyta; class Magnoliopsida; order Cucurbitales; family Cucurbitaceae; genus Benincasa; species Benincasa hispida. The sequence goes on along the minus strand of NC_143481.1, from coordinate 34,082,433 downwards.
AGACTAGCGTGTCGTGACCGCTCCTGGCCCGAGCAAAGATAATTTATTTTCACCGATCCAAGACTTATACTACAAACGTAACAAAGTGGTAAGATTGAGGTCAAATCCAAAGGGAGACCGTCGAATTAACTTAGAACAATTAATGAATTCCAAGTAAAAAGGGGTTTTGATGATTCTTGATTTTGGTTACAAAATAAATTAAAAACCAAACAGAGAAGAATAAATAAAAGTTAGCACAGAAAAGAGGATTGAATCAAATTAATAGAAAATCTTGGGATTATTTTATATGCTTTTTATTTTCTATCATTAAATACTAGTTGGAGCGTCACAACGCTCTTCACAACACTAAGATTGACGCTAGTTCGACGCTTGAAGATAGAATGTACCCATTTACTGCAAAATAGGGCAGCATCGCAACGCTTCACCCAAAGTCACAACGCTCTGGAGATTGACAGAATCGTCCGTGCGCACACCTTGCATAACTAAGCATCAGCGCAGTGTCAAGACCTTAGTCGAACGCTTTTTGGCCTTTTTACGATTTAGCATTGCCACGCTAGCCTTGGCATCGCGACACTTCACCTGCAGATATAAATTCAGTTGTTTGATTTTCAGTAGAGGAGAACGAGAGAAAAAATATTTTTTTTCTTTAGAGAGAGGTTAGATCGAAATTAGAGAGAAAATTACCCAAATTTGTGTGTGTATTGAGAGATTTCTTGCAAATTTTACAATTCCTTATTGAATTGCTTCATGGAATTCATTATACTTTCAAGGATTCCTTCAAGATTTCTCATTTTTATGGTTAGGTAATTCTATTTCTTGGGAATTCTTAATTCTAGGTTTAATTCTTGAGTTCTTTTTGTAGATTTTCTTGAATTGTTTTCATTTTTGAATGTTCTTGGGCTGAATTTGAATAAAAATTCATGGAGGATAATTGACGCTTTGATTCCATTGAATTCTTGTATGTAATTTTTGCTTGGCACTACTGCATAATGGTGAGATAGGTTACAAAATTAAGTTTTCTTGTGTTAATTAGGACTTTTTCCGAATTTAACTCTCGAAATTCTTAATTAGAACATTCATTCAATCTTTCTTGAAACTTACTGTAATGTGTTTCTTGAATGTCATAATCATGATAACCTATGTCTTTAAAACAATCTAAGAAAAGAACATGATAAATGCTATATGGAAGTGGCTTTTTACTTAGATTAAGGCTAACTAATGTGATTCATGTTATTTAGCTATATGGGTCTTTAAGGGTTTTTCTTTATTGGATTATGGGATGTTGAGTTTTCAAGTAATTATTCAAGAACAATGATAGGATTAAACCTAGTAACAAGAATTCCCAAGAATCTTTTTCAATCAGTTCTCTTCTAATAAAAATAGTAAGTTTGTTTTACAATTTTCCTTTATCTTAATTTTAGTTAGCTTTTAGTTTCTTTACAAACAACCCTCCAATTACTATCTTTTTGAATTCAAAAGTTATTTTTGGCCAATTAATAGAGGTTCCCTTGGGATCGACCTCCTACTTCCACTTTAATAACATGTTAGTTTTAGTAGTTGTTGAGCATTATAAATTTCATTTACTTGGGTAGGATAGAATTAACGACGTCTATTTTGTACCGATCAAATTGGCGCCGCTGCCGGGAAACCGTGCAATTAGCCTTTAAGAATCTTTGAATTCTTTTTTTATAAAAACAAAAATAGTTAGTTTGATTGAACTATCCTTTTGTGCATGACCCCCCTCCTCTCGGATTGTGCTCTGTGATTTTGTTGTAGATATCGACCGTGAGGAAAGGAGACTACAAAAGGAAAGAACAAGAAGAGAAGAAGGAGAATTTGAAGAATCGAGTCAAGAAGAGGAACCAATACAAACAAACACTATGGGTGAAGTAAGGGAGCAAACATTAAGAGAGCTTGTCGAACTAGATTACACTTAACAACCATTATGTATAGTATATCCGGAGATTACAGTACCTTTTAAATTGAAACTCGGTTTAGTTCATCTTTTACCTACTTTCTAAGGTAATCCAGGTGAGGACCCACACAAAGACATGAAATAATTCCATTTTGTATATGATGGTATGTGCCCACACGGGGTAATGCAAGAACAACTTAATCTTAGGGTCTTTCCCTTCTCCTTGAAGGATGTGGCCAAGGATTGGTTGTACTACTTGCTGGTTGGATTGATTACCATGTGGAATAGTCTTAAGAAAAAGTTTTTAGAAAAGTTTTTCCCTACATCTAAGGCTAATAATATTAGAAAAGAAATATATGGTATAAAGTAATTGGTAGGAGAGTCCTTATATGAGTATTGGGAAAGCTATAAGCAACTTTGTACTTCCTTTCCCCATCATCAAATTTCTAACTAATACTTTATCCAATATTTCTATTCAGGATTGCTTCCATCTGAGAAGAGCAACATTGATGCAGTTGTCAGTGGAGCTCTAGCTGACAAAATACCTACTGAAGCTAGTGAGCTAATGTCAACCATGGCAGAGAATTCACAGAATTTTGGATCAAAGACTCTTGAATATGATGTTCAGGCTAAAGAGGTTAGTGAGTTGAGAAGTCAAGTATCTAATCTAGTTTCCCTTTTTACTCAGGTTGCTCAAGGAGGATTCCCCCAAAGTAAAAAGTGTGGAGCATGTGGTATGGTTGGGCATGCTTCCGAAGCTTGCCCATAAGGTCAACATCAAATGAATGCAATAAAAGATTTCCAAAGGAAGTACAACCCCCACAGGCAAACTTATAACCAAGGGTGGCGAGATCATCCAAAATTCAAATGGGATCTCAAAGGCAATACGAGAACCTGAATCAATCGTCTTCAATAACTTGAATCAAAGAACAACCCTCATAAACAAAAGTTCATAACTCATTCAGGATTAAGATCGAGTTACATGGTTATCGTTTGAAATGTAAAACTCTTCAATAAACGGTATTATAAAGAGAAATTATATTTCATGGTCCAATCTTATACAGATTCACTATATAGGATACCTCCCTTGCATGTCATCACATGAACGATTTGGATCAAATCGTTTGTAATACTTAAAACTATAGTAACATTTACAAAGTGGGTGTATCCATAGTATTACTATGATAAGGTATCCAACTTTATTTCATGGTCCAATCTTATACAGATTCACTATATAGGATACCTCCCTTGCATGTCATCACATGAACGATTTGGATCAAATCGTTTGTAGTACTTAAAACTATAGTAACATTTACAAAGTGGGTGTATCCATAGTATTACTATGATAAGGTATCCAACTTTATTTCATGGTCCAATCTTATACAGATTCACTATATAGGATACCTCCCTTGCATGTCATCACATGAACGATTTGGATCAAATCGTTTGTAATACTTAAAACTATAGTAACATTTACAAAGTGGGTGTATCCATAGTATTACTATGATAAGGTATCCAACTTTATCCATATACTATAGTTCTTTCAGGTTATTCTTTGAATGTGATCCATTTGTGTGTCAACAATATACCGTTCAAGCTACATTAAATAACATCAAATCTTAGTTTATTGGATTTTGAATTATGCAAACAATGCATAATATTTTATTCATTAAATAAACACTTATTATTTATTAATAATTTGTTTACAAAATACACATATTACAAGATTTAGGACATAAATCCTAACATACAAAACTTCAACCCAAAATCTCTTGAAGAAGAATAATGATCCTCTGAATTGGCCCGAGAACGACGCTTTAGTCTTAAAGGTCAAGGGTGTTTTTGTCCTTTCACGCGACTGATCAAATTTGAAGTTGTAACATTTTGATTAAATCTCAATCCCAATCTCGCCCGAGTTGGCCTGAGAAAAACCCTTCAAACGACTTTTCAAAAAGGGTATTATTTTGATAATGTCAAGACTTCAAGAAGTTATTTTGGACAATTTCTCCTCTAAACCATATATCCAAAGTTATAAATAACTATAATGTTAAGTTTCTTAGGAGCATCAAATAACACATTCAAGGCATTTCAATATATGAATTATTAATAGTTACCATAGGTCAAATCGATTTGATTTTGATAGCTTTAGGTAAGTTGGGTTAATTTAAATCAAGCAATCGATTCAACATTCGTTTAGAGTCTAAGGATAATTAACCGATCCAACCCAACTCATTTATGTACATGTTATAAGCCAAATTAGCCAATGGTATCCCTAATGGTTGTGGATTAGGAATGTAAAGAGTTGAGAGTAGGCAAGCCATATATTAGGTGAAGAGTTGTCCAAGATTTTTCACAATCACACACTTATACCCAATTCTCTTACAGAGAAAAACCATTTCTCTTTATGTACACCAACCCCAGCTTAACCAAAGAAAGAAAAACCAAAACCCAAAAAAAGAACAGAGATGAAAAAAAAACAGAGAATGCTCTCTAAACTCTCTAATACCTACTTCTCTCCTTGTTTCTTTTTCCTTCCAAAAATCTTCTTTCACCCTTCTCCCCATTTATTCATTTACAAGTACAATACAGTTCAGGAATCAAAACAACAGCAAAAATTTTCTTCTTCATTTCAGCCCTTCTTGTTCAAAAGAACTGACAAAACCCCCAAATGGATTCAACTTCTTGATTACCTTGGTTTTGGTTGTGATCCACAAGACAACAATGGCTGCACAAGCCTCTGAGCTGCTGGGCTACTCAGAAACGTAGCCTGTGATCGTGTAAGCATCTCTAGCATCGATGGGGTTTGATAGGATTGAACAAGACTTGAGCTATCCGTCGAGTCGCCTCTTGCAGTTGCTCTTTGCCAAGAATGTGAACTCAGTCCTGAAAGAATGTATGCTCTTCCCGATGCCTCATATACATGCCTGCTAGCCATCCTCTCTTGCATTTCCTTGAGCTCGGCATCTAAGGCAACACATAATCGGTCATGAGATTTAGCAGAGACGGTTTGCGACAACACCATCCTACACTTTTCTAGTATGGCAACTGCACCAGCCAAGTCTCCCTGTTCTGCTGCAATTCTTGCCTGTGCCATTGCCTCCGCTGCTTGGAGTCGGTTGCATTGTCGATCCACTTCCACTGAAATGACCCCTGGTTCTCCTCCCATATCGGGCCTTTCTATCCTTACTTCATCACTTTCCAAAGTCGTTGTTTGTTTGGTGATTGGATCCCTGTAAACACATCTAACTCTTAGGAGTGGTGTTGAATTGCCGGAAGGCTCTACAGGGACATTGACTGAGACCAAAAAGTCCCTCTCTTCATCAGCATACAAGTCCCCGACATCGATAAATCCTGTGCGTCCGCCAACCATCAGACGGCTTGGATAACTTCCAGCTTTTAGTGATCCAAGATGGATATTTGCGTGTACACATTCAATTGCAACTTGCAGCTCCTGCACCACCACGCTTAAGAGACCCCCGATGCACTGTGCAAATGCATCTTGGATCACAGCCTCGGTCTCGATGAAAGAAAAGGTTCCCCCAGATATCTCGGAAATCGAGTGCATAGAAGAAGCATCATGATCTGCGCCAAATCCGAAAGAGTGAACCGGAATCTGGAATCCTGACTCATCCTTAGCATGCATTGACAGAGGAAGAAGTAACTGATAATTGGGTTGTGGTTGGTTAACTCCCGAACCACTGACCGTGTATGTGTCCTGGCCATCTGACAACAGTATTATGCTCGAAACTGCATTCTTTTCCCTTCGATCTTCCATGATCTTGGCACCCTTTCTTAGACCTTCAGCAATGTTGGTTCCACCATTTGCGACTAAAGAATTGACAGCCTGCAGGGCCTGTTGGCGACCCGTGTCAGTCATCCGACGAAGAGGAAAGAGGCGGCGAGCTGTTGAGGAGAAGGCAATTACTGACAGTCTGTCACAGGAGCTAAGATTCTGTATCACAAATCCCATTGCTCGTTTTAGCAATGCAAGTTTAGTACCTGCCATGCTACCGCTGATGTCGAGAACCGTTACTAAGTCAACTGGTGCACGAGGAGTTCGAGAAAACTGTGGCAAAGTAGCTTGATTTCCAGTACAGTTTTGTCTCCTAACTGAAGCAGCAGCTTTAAGATGGACAAGTACGGTGAAATCATCATAGGATTTCGACTTCGGAGCAGCGGAAATCTCTGGATATGTTTTCATCTGTATTATTTTAGTGGAGTCACCGTCTGCACTATTTTTGTTGCAAGAACTTTCAGCACAAATGGTCTGGTTACCTAAGGATTCATCATCATCAAACACACCTGGCTCGGGAGCTTGACAGAGTGGAACAATGAGTCGCCGACTCAAATCCCTTCGAGGAGGAGGTAATCGTCGGACAACAGTCATTAAAGCATTATTTTGATTCCAGCCAGCAGGACCAACTGATGCTCTTCCAGGAGGAGGATCCAAACTGGGACCTTGCACGGGAATTTCTTTCCACTGTGCTCTGCAGACTGGGCATATTTGATTGCCATGTTTTACATTTGACACAACGCAGTGAAAATGGAAGGAATGTGAGCATTCAGCAGTAAATATAGCAAGTCCACCTCCTTGTTTCAACTTCGTTAAGCAAATCGAGCAAGTCTGCTGAATAATATCAAGACCACAGATATCAGTAATATGAATTCGGCAGCAGCAACGTATCAAATACATAAACGTTTTCAACATTAAATTTGATGATCATCCACGGAAAGGAAATTTCTCTAAATGGAGAACAAACCAAACTTCTGCATTGGATATAGAGAATTGCACAAGTCAAAATTAAGATCAAAACGAAGGTCAAAGATGTATTGAAGTAACACCACAAGATGAAGAAAATTGCAACCAAAACCAAATGTTGACAAGGGCATCCAACCACTTCTCCTTTTCCATTGGCAGGAGAAGGAAAGCCAAATTCTGTGCTCTTCTATACAAAAAGTTAAGCTATGCCATGCTTGTGATCAATGCGCAATATTGGATTCTAGCCACTCCTAAATAACTCCTTAAATATGAAATTAGCACAAACTTAAAATAAGTTTGTGAATTAACTAGTCAGTCCCAATCACCCTATAGAAGAGAGCAAAAATACAGGAACTAGATAACTGAGGCTGAGGTACACTGGATATGATTTCGTAAGAAGACATCCGTCTAAATTGCAGCAATGAAAAATGAATTCCGGTAATGATAGGAATCTGAGAAGTTAACTAATATGAGTCAACATCATAAGCCTATTGGTAGAAAAATCATAGAACTATAGCTAGTAATTGTTTTGTGTTTTCTTAAAGCATAGATCTCCGCAATCTTTATGTTCTAATATACTTAAGTGAAAATCGCTACTTCAAAATATCTTATTCATCTAAATTGCAGAACTTTTTCCTCATTCAACTGTAAAAATATCCAGGAGTACAAATATTGAATGCTAATGGAAACTTTTAAAAGTCTCTCTTCAATTCACTTCACTGCTATTTTCCATTCAACCTTCTTTTGGTTTACATTCCATTAATTTCCATTGACCTTTTGGACAAAAATCACCACTTTTGTCTTCACATCTATGTCCTCAATCCCCAGATAGAGTTTGATGAAGTTTTATTATATGGATTTAAAGAAGGAACCAATTTGGGTCTCAAACAAACAATCAGAAAATGGTAAATATTTGATCTATAGTTAGTCACAAGCTGACTTCCATAGACTAAAACTTTTTTAGTCTAAAAGAAGGAAATTAAAATCTCTTCTTCCGCTCTGTCTTTCCTTTTTTAGTTTCTTCAACCACAGTAAACATATCAACAAAAAAACACAGATGGATGAAAAAATAGAGAAAAATCTCTACTCAAGTTCATATGGAATTTCTAAGAAAACACAGTATCCAATCAGTAAAGAACAAATAATTGGTGAGAAAAAAGGGTTCAAGTCTTCAAGATCTATAACTTTACTTTTTGCTCAGAAAGAAACAAACCCAATCAAACTAAGTGTAGAAGCAAGATTTAAGGTCAGAGAAAAGAAAATAAACAAACCTTTGAAAATTTGCTGCCACTTTTAGAGAAAGTTAAGCCATGAGAAGATGGGGTTGGTGTAGAAGGGCGAGAGGAACCCCAATGTGCCGGAGAAAGCAAAGCAGCATCTGAAAACCTTTCAGTGGAATCACAGTCAGGCAAAGGGGAAGAGTCTTCAAGTGTTCTTGGAACAAAAACACAAAGATTCAAACCAAGAGCCAGCTTCATCTTCCTCCATTTACTACCCATTTGACAATTTCAGATCCCAAAACCCCCCACAAACCCACAAAAGAGAACAAACAACCAGAAGAACAAAAACAAAATGATAGAAATCAAGCCAAAAAACCCAAATAGAAGGGAAAATACAAACCCCAGATCTCAAACAAGCCCTTGTATGGCTGTAAACCAATCCCCTCCTTTTGAGAGAGATGAAACGGGCTTTAGTAAAAGTTGAGAGAAGAACACGAATACCAAGAGAAAAACAAGTCTAATGGGGTTTTAACAGAAGGAAAAAGAAGAGAAGGGAATGAATATATCAGCAAAAAGCATGGTTAAGAGAAAAAACTAAGAACACTGCAAGAAGTTTTCTGGTTAGCTTTGTTCATTTCAATGGCCGCTAAAAGGGGAAATGGCAAGAGGAAAATTATAGAGAGAGAGAGAGAGAGAAAGAACAGCTCCCTTGAGCCTTGAGGATTTGACCTGTGTTTTCTGTTTTCTCTGTCGTTGAGGTTAAATAAAAGGCCATAAAATACAAAAGCAAGTTTTGGGTTGAATTCAGAAAGCTATGTGCTTTATCACAAATCTTTATGACTTACATTTTTTTTTCAATTTTTTTCCTTTGCTACTTTATTTTCAATCTCACACCATGAAAAAAAACCTTTTTTTTTTTTCATTCTTTTTACTTGGGATTCTAGTGAATATGCTCCAAATTTCAATCCTTTTCCCCAAACCCAATTTCAATTCTTTAATTCAAAATTGAAAATCCAACCCACATTACAATTGTACCAATAAAAAACAAGAGGAATACATCCAAATTAAAAAAGTCCAACCTTTAATCTTTATTTATTTACTTCAAATGTAAATTGGATATAATTTAAATTTTCCAAAAGAAGAAATGAATAATAATTTTTAAGAAAAACACTATAAGAGTTGACAAATCTATTGGCAAAACCATAGATAGTGGGTTGAGTTAAAAGTTTTAGAACTATTCTCCCAGAAGATCCCTTTTAATTTTCTGAACAGCCATTGAAATGAAATGACCCATCAACCAAATGTTCTGAACCCTAAATTATTGTGTTAAAAAAAACAGAAGATTATATTCTCTTTTGTCTCAATCCAAAATTCTTGCTCCAATATTAAAGAACAAACATTTTCAAATTTTACAATTTTTTTAGTGTCAAATTGGATAAAAATATGCTGCACAAATTCTGTAATTCCAAACAGAACAACCACTCCTAATTGGTTGTTTGGCCTTGAATATATGGAGATGAACACATAGACTAGAGATTTCAAATCTTATCGCTTCATTCAAAAAGAGCTTAGCAAATCATGCACTAATTGACAAAAAAAAAAAAAAATATAGAAATATATTATAAGATCAATTACAATGAATGATACTTTTAGTACTAATAATTAGGTGTATAGCAACATCTTTAAATAAATATAAAGATAGCAAAAGCTATTAGTGATAAACTATCACTAATAGACTCTAAGACTCCTAAAAACGTAAGGATGGAGTCTATCACTATTATAAATTTTGTTATGTCTTTAAATTCTTTTACGTTATGCTATATACTTAATACTTTACCGATTGTTATATTTGTAATTATCCCTATGTAATATCATATTCATATTCATGTTAATCTTAATCCTCTCTCTAGTCTCTAGCTTTATGTGATACCATGCTCTTTGTTTATAGCAAGATACCCTTTTTAGCTCTTTTTTCACCTTTTGCAAATGGGCTTAACTATGCTTAAAAAAAAACTTTTTTTTTTTTTGTTGGGGTTAGTGGTTGGCTGTCCAATCTCTCATACACACTCTCTCTTTCTCTTCCTAAAAGCATATCTATAGCTCTTTGACTATAAGATATGAATGGGTTCTCAAATGGGGTTCTAGTGGATTGTGCCAAAATCTCTTTCTACCAAAGTTCATAATAATGCATTTTGAAAATGGAAAAATAGAGGGGAAAAAAACTCTTCACTCACCTCCCACATCAATCACTACAAATCCACCCATTGCATGACAAAGGGTTAATCAATGGCATGTGGCCCTCATAATCCATCATCATTATAAATCATTGTTCAACAAATGGAGTCAAAATGCATCATTTTCATTATACTCCCAATTTGATTTTAGGCCAAATCACTACAAAATTTTCTTGTACTATACAAATACTATACTACCTTTATTCTTTGTTTACATTAGACATTTGTGTATATAATATATTTTTTTATTGTTAATGGACCTATACTATTTTTTAAAAGCAATTACAAATATATCAATCAGATTGAAAATATTAGTAAATATAACACAATGCAAACAAATTTATCCATATAACAAAATTTAGATCTAACTCTTGAAGTCTATCAATGATAAACTATGTCGCTAATAAGAGTCAATCAATGATAGATTTTTTTATATTCATAATTCCTTACCAATGTTGTCATATATTTAATTATTAACTCTAAAGTTAAATAATTAAATATATATATATATACTATGAAACTTCTCCCAAATCACTAAATTTGTTAGAAACTTTTTGTTTCTTTGAAAATTTAAGGATTTGAAATGATGATTACTATTTAACTCACTGAAATTATATTGAAAACATCTAAGATATTTTTATTCTTTTGATTAGAAATTTCAACATTCAACTTCAAATAAAATTGCAAAAGTCAAATACAACTGGATTTGGTTGATTAGATTTGAAAATGAATTAAGAATAAGAATGTGAAACGACAAATACAAAAAAGATTAATGTTTGTTAGTATAATGATGTGTGTGTGTTTAATTTATTAAATGTGGATTATTGTTTTTTTGTTTTAAGAAAAAATAGCTTTTTGCAGATAATAATGATGATGAGACTGAGGATGGCACACGTGCACATCATCACGTGACATGCAGCAGTCAGCAGGATTGTGATTCCCATGTCAACCCTTAGTTTGACATTTTGTGACAATTTCACCCCCCTATCTTATCACATTGAGCTGGATTTCTCCCTCTTTTTTCATTATTGCTTTTTTTTTTTTCTTCTTCTTTTATTTATTTAACCTACTTTTATTTGTCGCCCGTAAAATGTTTATATACATTTCGATTAATCTCATACACTAACAATTAAATTATCTTGTAATATTTTGACATCAAACAAAAGTAAAGTTGTTAATTCCATTTCTTATTTAGTTCAAAGAGTTTTTAATTCACTGATTTCTTGACTTACTAACTATTTACGATATAGACTCCATAAGTAAATAACTCTTCAAATTAAAGATATATGGTTTAAATATTGCTTTAGTCCTTATACTTTAGGTTTTTGTTTATTTTGATCCTTATACTTTCAAATGGTTCATTTTGGTCCATATACATCCAACGTTGGTTCATTTTTATCTCTATACTTTAAAATTGTTCATTTTAGTCTTCGTATTTTTAATTTTGGTTCATTTTAATTCTTATACTTTTAAAAAGTTGTCCTTTTGGTCCCTTCATTTTTACTTTTAAAGGATAAAAATTGTCACTTTACCGAAAGTTTAAGTACCAAAATAAACCAAAATTGAAAGTATAATGACCAAATGAACATTTTTAAAGTATAGGGACCAAAATGAACAAAACAAAAAATATAGGGACTAAAATAGTATTCAAATATATATATATATACACGTGCACGCTCGCCCCTGCAATAAGAGATCTAAATGTAATAGAAGAGATTTTTTTTCTCAACAAGTTAAGTGTGTATTTGTAAGTATTTTTCTTTCAAATGTATCTATTTATTTTTAATATAACTTGTAAACTTTTAATATCTTAAGTATTATAATGGTTTGACTCTTTTGTTTTTTTCCCGAAAATCATTATGCATTTTTTCCTCACATGTAACTTTGCTAATAGGTCCATTCATGGTAGTTACTAGTCTCTTTTGACCTTCCTAATTAATTTTTTCACCAATACGATGTAGATACAAATAACACAAAATCCTAAATTAAGTTAATAATGAATAAAAAAAACTTATCTTAAAGAAATCGTTAGATAAATATCTTAATTGAAGTATTGTTCTAAATTAAGAGAATAAGAATTAAGAAGATTTTAATTCATTTGCTATAAAACCCCATCATTTAAAAATAAAAATCGACTAAAAGATTAAGAGATAGATGAATTATGATACTCATTTAATATCAATAAGGGAGGGCAAACAAATTTTATAGAGAATCCTTAGATTGAGACCAAATACAAAAGTTAAACCAGGATTTTAGTTTGGATCACCAGTCGAAGATAGAGAGGGGATTCCCGCCCATTCTCGACCCCACTCCAAATACAAGCTTGTTCATTATTATTGTTTATAATATATTAATACATATACAATATTTTTCTAATATTATATATTGATTTAAATGTGAGATACTATATGTGTTAGTGTTATTTATTTTTTTAAAATTAAAATATGTTTAGTTTAGTTTTTGGTTTGAAAAATAAATTTCAAAGAAAATACGTATCCAAACATGTGCACACTGGTCATTATTATTTTGTCTAAATGAAAGATGTCATTTTCAAATCTTTGAAAACAATTCTCAAATAATAAGTCTCAACACACTTTAGTCAAGTCAAACTAATTGAATTACAAAAGGAACAAAAATATATGCATAACTTATAGGTTTTATATCTTTTCTATTATAAATATTATAAAAATAAATTGTTTAAGGTTCTCAAAGCCATGTGTCAATCTTGATATTGTTCACGTGTCTTGTAGCATGTTTGGTATCCATATAAAACCACATCCTACTTGTCACTTACTTTGCCTATAAATAGTTACATTTGGTGAATCTTAAAATCACACACATTGATGAAAAATCTACTTTAAATTTTCACTAAATTTTCATTTATTAATTTTTTTTTTATAATTTTAGTTATTTTATTTTATTTATTTATTTATTTATTTATTATTATTATTATTATATTATATTATATTTTCTCCATATTTGTTGTGCTCCTCAATTTTACAACACGTTATCAGCACGAGCTCTTATTGCTTCCATCGTTGAAGGTAGATCCTAAAGGTAGGTCGGTTTTTTCTTCTTTATTATAATTAATAAATTAAATGTTATTTTGCATATTTAGTACATATTAAATTTATATTATAAATACAATATTTTATGATAGTGTTGCCATGAACAAACATTACAAAATTAGAATTCTCAGTCTTTGACATTAGTGGCAATAATTATTTGTCATGGGTGTTCGATGCCAAGATTCACCTGGATGCTATGAACTTGGGAGAAAAAATTAAATAAGAAAATACGACATCCAATCAAGTCCAAACAAAAGTTGTGATTTTCTTTCATCATCATCTCCACGAGGGATTATAAATGGAGCATTTTACAATAAAAGATCTTCGTATCTTGTGAAAAAATTTGAAACAAAAGTATGATCATCAAAAAACAGTTACTCTTCCTAAAACTCGTTATGAGTGGATGCATTTAAGGCTACAATATTTTAAATCAGTAAGTGATTACAATTCCGCATTATTTAAAATCAGTTCAAAATTTTTGTTATGCGAAGAGAAAATTACTTATGTTAATATGTTAGAGAATATATTTTCTACTATTCATGTCTCAAATACGCTCCTGCAGCAACAATATTGAGAGAAAGGTTTTAAACAATATTCTGAACTAATTTCATGTCTTCTCGTGGCCGAACAAAATAACGAGTTATTGATGAAGAATCACGAATCTCGATCAACTGGAACTAGAGATGTCCACGGGGCAGGGTAGGGTCGGGGATGCTCCCCATTTCATTTTCCATCCCCTTGAAATTTCTCACGAGGATCGGGGTGGGGATTCCCCATGGGATATTCGCGGGGATCGAGTTTCCCGCGGGAAATTTTTTCCCATTACCTTTTTTTTTTTTTTTTGTAAAATGGTAATTAATTTAAATCACTAATGTAAGCAAATTTTAATTAACTTTATCACTAAATTGTTTATTATGGTTAGTTTTATATAACAAATTGAATTTAAAGATAAATTATTCAAATTTTGGCCTAAAAAACTAATTAATTTTTTAGTAGAAAGAAATAAATATAAATCAAATTATTCACATATATAATCTAAATTTAAACATATTCATTATCTTTCCCAATAAATAATCAAATTTGAAATTTAAATGTAATATTTATATAATAATAATAACATAACATTAGATAACTATACTAAATAAATATGTAAAAGCTAATCGAGGCGAGCGGGGACGGGGAACGGGGCAAGGCTAGGGTCGAGGTCGGGGACGTCCCCGTTTAGCTCACGGGAATTTTTTTTTCCCTCACTCCCTTCCCCATTCCCCGCCTAATTGGGAAATCCCTGCCCCTTTTGAGACGGGGCTCTGCAGAGCCCCGTCCCCGTGTGGAACAACATTATTTCCTTAAGTGAATGTTGTGAATGTTAACAATCGTAGTCGAGGTCATGACCGTGGCAGAAGAAGAAATAATTATTATTTTCGTGGTGGTTGTTCTAATTATTCAAATTTCAAAATAACCACATAAAATGATTATCACAAAGGAAAAACTCCACAATTCAAAGAGTGTTGAAAATAAATACTTCCGATGTCGAATGTTTGAGCATTGGTCATGTACCTGTCGTTCGTCAAAACACTTAGTTGACCTCCATCAAGCCTCTCTAAAGGAAAAAGAGAAAAACGTGGAAGCAAAATTTGGGATAATGACATATTTGACCCATCCCATATGAAAAATTTGGATGTGACGGATTTTTTTTAATCTCCCGAAGAGAAGATTGACACATTTGATGAAACTTCAAGTGTTTCTTTTGACTTTGAGAATGTATTGACTTAATTTTATTGTTTTCTTTTATCTATCTTCATGTTTTTTTAGTAACTTTTGTATAATTTAAATGTTGTTTTTCTTATTGTAATTATTTTATTTTAATGAAGAAATATAGATCATTTTCATATGTTGGGTGATTCAAAAATGAGCAAAGAAGATCTATGTCTAGCAGACACTGCAACTACATATACAATACTTACAAATAAAAAATACTTTTCAAAATTGACAATACTAAAAGAAAAGGTAAATACAATATCAAGTTCTGCAAACTTGATCGAAGGTTTTGGAAAAGCAAATATTATTTTGCCTAGAGGGACAAAATTTACAATTGAAAATACATTGTTCTCTAGTCAATCAAAGAGATCTTCTAAGTTTTAAAGTATTGGGTTTTATGTCCTAAAACTAGTGGTTTGTAAACAATAAAACTTATTCTGAAAATTCAATAAGATGTTATTGAAAATATGTATTGCTTATTTCGTTTTAGAAATAAATCCTATAAACTATGATCTATAGTATATGAATGAGGTTGGGTGCCTTATTCTGGTAACATTATTGGATGCGGCTCATTCTGTAGTTGTTACAAATAGTTGTAAAGTGTTACAGATGATGTAATCCTAATTCATACATGTTATGACATGAGAAGTGGAGGCGTCCTGTGCAATAAGTTTTGTACAAGATCAAACCACGAAATCAGTCACTCTTATTTATAATATTGTTTACTGTTTAAGACTAACTATTTCAAAGCGACGACCTAGGTAACTTGACCTTAATCTTTAGCTAACTATGAACTTCTATTTATTCAGAATCATCCTTAAATTTGCATGGGTGAGGGTTGACTCAACAACGCTGGTTCAATAAGTCCCCCATTTCAGGGGTAAGACCAGGTAGATAGACTGAGACGTAGGGTACAAGATGAAATTCACTCCTACCCGCTTTCAAGATAGTAGAGAGGTTGTTCTCTTAAGTACTAACTTCGAGTCTTGAACAAGGGCCCCACCCTCTCATTGGCCCGAGAGGGACTCAGTTTGGTGATTGGATCACAAACAAATTGTTCATTAGAGAATCAGTGGGACTTAAAGAGCAAGATGTAATCTCGAGGGTAAAACAAACATTTGACCCAGCCGTTATTATGAACAACCTGAGGTTTTAGTGGAGTGACTCATTAGTTAGCGAATGGGGGTTAATTGGGTGTAAAGAGTTTAGTCAATTAATCTCGGATCGTTGGAGCCCATGATCTGTAGGTCTACAAGGTCCCCTACTAGCTCGTAAATGGATTAGCCTTAGAGTAACGTGATAAGTTAATTTGAAACGTTCAAATTAGAACTAAGGGAATTAGTAATTATATAAGATATAATTACGCGTTTAATTTTGGAATTAAATGGAATTGGATAATTAATTAATATTTAAATATTATTTAAATATTAAATTCATGAAGATGGAATTTGTGTAAAATTAATTTAATATTTGATATTAAATTAATTAAAATTTATTAAATTATTAAATTATTTATTTATTATTAATTTTATTAGAAAATTAATTAATTTTGTAAAAATAATAAAGTTTTATTTTTGAAAACTATATTGATTTTAGAAATCAATTTATAAAACACAAATTTGAAAAAGATTGGAAAATGAAAAGTTGGAAAACTCCACTTTCATAAACAAGTAGCTCACATGAAACCCACTTGAATTTAGCTTTAATGCTCCAAGTATGAACTACACTTCATGCATGCTTCTCCATTGCATGATTGTCTTGCAATAAATAGAGAAGATTGAAGTGGAAATTGAGCATACATTAGTTGAGTTTTTGTTGAAAAATTCGAGTTGAAAAAGGCATGATATTGAAGAAAATGACAAAATCACTTTACAACGAATTTGTCGAAGGATAACCTAATAGACTTATTTACAAAGACATTATCAACCGTAACTTTTGAAAAATTGGTGCAAAACATTAGAATGTGGCGACTCAAAAATCTTAAGTGATGTTTTCTAGAGGGGAGTAAATATATTGTATTTTTTTAGGAATATATATAATCTTTTTCCTTCACTAAGGTTTTTTTCCATTGGATTTTTTTAGTAAATTTTAACGAGACATATTTCACATATATATATATATATGGACATCTAAGGGGGAGTATTATAAATATCATATATAGATGCCAATTTCTTAGGGTCTTAAAAGCCATGTGTCAATCTTTATGTTGTCCATGTGCCTTGTCTATTCATGTTTGGTGTCTATGTAAGACCACATCCTACTTGCCATTTCGCCTATAAATAGTGGTGTTCGGTGGATCTTAAAATCACACATGTTGGTGAGAAATACACTTCAAATTTTCATTCAATTTTCATAATTCTAGTTATTTTATTATATTTATATATTATTATATTATATTTTCTTTATATCCGTTGTGCTTTTCAATTTTACAACATTTCTCTATTTATCATGTTATATTCTTGCTTTCTTGAAAGTAGGAAGTTAAAAGAGAATTAACTTTTTTTCCAAAAAAAAAAAAATCAATGGCAGTCTCCTATTGTTTTTTACTTCTGAAAACAACAATCTATAGAGAACAGTTATCATAAAAAAGGAAAAAAAAAACCCAATCAATTACAATATAAAATCTCCAACATTAATAATACAAAAATAGTGGAGCAATAAATAAAGAAAACAGTAGAATTTATTTATTTGGATATCCACCAAATAAAAAAACTCTCATTGAATGTGTCTCCTCTTTAATAATAAGCTTTTAAAAGTCTTTAGATTTGGATGATAGCCTTGGGATGATGGGTTTTGAACTTTCAAGAACATAGTAGGGTTTTGATTAATTATTATTATTTAAAAAATCATTTTTTCTATATATGCATGCAGTTGAAAACTTTGACCATTAATTATTAATTTATGGTCAAAATACCATTTTTATCTCTATATCATAAATTTTATTCTCATATTTTTAATGATTTCTAAATTTAGTCCTTTGATGTTAATTTTTATCATCGATTCAATAATATTAACAATAATAATTCTCACATGTAAATATGTTTCTAATGTTAAAATGTTAAAATATATAATAAAAATTTTGGAAATTCAATTTAATATTTATTAAAAATAGAGATTAAAAATGGTGAAATTTGAACAAATTTGAAAGTATATAGCCTTTATTTATTCAACAACTCATATATAAATTAAAACATAACAAAGAGTTTGGTTTTTTTATTTAAAAAGCTCCCCTAATTCATTATATTGCTACTGATGATTTTGTTTGCAAATGTATTTTAAAATCTAATTGACTGTGTTCATTTCCCTAACTTTGTTATGAGAAAATTTTAACTATATTCATTTTCATGATTTTTTTTTTTTTGACAGTGACTAATCTACTTTAATTATTATCATTTTTATTATAGTTAAATTAGTATGCTTAGCTTTTCTTTTCTTAGCTTTTCTTTTCTTCCCCATTAGTGTCAATTATATATTATATTTTATTAAATTTGACCAATTATTTCTACTATTAATAATGTTGTTTTGTTACTTTTGTTAGGAAAAAAGAAAACGCTACCCTAAAACTAGGTAATTATGCAATTGATTTTTGAAAATGATGTGGATAGATTAGCATAATGGTATTTAAAAATTTATTAAAATAAATAATATTCTCAGTAATAGGTGGATTATTACTAAAATTTAATTAAAATATGGAGAATCAAATAAAAGTTTTATAAGGGCATGAATCAATTTGATGAAGTGAAGGAAATAATTAAAATAATAAAAATAAAAGCTATGAGAGACAGGGAAGGGAATATGGTCAATTAAATATAGTAATTTGATAAGTGTCATAATCGCTTAACTATGTATTACTTTTAATGTCGGACTCTCATATGGTGAAAATAACAATAAAAATAAAACCAATAGTGTATGATCGCAAATATGCCATTTACATATATTTTTAAAAAAAACTTTTTAAAGTCTATAATATGTATATGAGCTTTGGAAAATATAAATAGATTTTTAAGACATTATTAGTAACTATTTCGTTTTTTGTTTTTTGTTTTTGAAAATTAAGTCTATTTTTTTTTTATAATGGTTTACATATTTTTTTAAGTATAATGGTTGAATTCTTAACCAAATTTCGAAAACAAAAACGAGTTTTTAAAAGCTACTTTTTTATTTTTCAAATTTTGACTTGAACTAAACCATTGGAAAGAAACTACAAATGAATAAATTTGGAGGTAGAAGTAGTATCTAAGGAATGTTCAAAAAACCTGATAACCTGAAAAACTCGATCAATGCAATCCAACTCGTACCATTCGAGTTGAGTTATTAATACATTTGGGTTGGGTTGGGTTTCAAATAATCAAAACTTTATGGATTAGATTGGTTCATAGGTTCACAAAAATAACTTAAGCCAACCCGAACTTATTATTAATATTAAAAAGTATGTTTTTTTTTAAAAAAAAACTTTCCAATACAATTATATATATATATATATATTCAATTTTACTTAATTTCAGGGTTTTTCATATAATATTTATTGTCTACCACTTATTTAAAATTAAAAAAAAAAACACTATGGAAATAAGTTTTCATAATAATTAAAATTGATTTGCTAATCTTATTTCAATTTGTGAAAATAATTAAATAAGTTCTTTTACATATTAACGTGTTACTTATTTTTAAGACAAAAATTTAAATAATAACCCGAGTAATCCGAACCAATCCAACTCAAATATTTCATGATTGGGTTGAGTTAGGTTCATTGTTTAATACGAGTTGTTTGGATTGAAGAAATTTACAACCCGAATGAGTGGGATTGGGTCTAAAAAGTGTTTTAACTCAACTCAACTCACAAACACCCCTAATAGTGCCCATAGACTTATTTTTTTTTTTAAAGAAAAAACAAACTACAAACCAAATGGTTGAAAAAGGACCTAAGCTTTCATTTTTGCATACGAGTATTCTAGTAAGTTATTTGTGATATTCAACCTTTCAAAAAAAAAAAAAAAAAAAAAAGAAAGAAAGCATAGATCTATTAAAATTCGATACAAAATTGAATATGGTGTTTTATATGATTTCAATTAACTTTTCAATTTTATGTCTAATAAATTCTTGACTTTTAAAGTAGGTCAAATATGGAAAGTACTTTCTTACAAATGTTCAAAATCTATTAGATGGAAAATTAAAGTTGAATAACCTATTTAACATACATAATTAAAATTTTTAAAATTTATTACAATTTTTAAAGTTTAAGTATCTATAAAACACAAACTTAAAAGGATAGGGTTAGATTAGTAATAGTTATGTGCATATAGTAATCTATACATGGATTTGGTCATTTTAGAAACATTTATTCATAGAATATAAGTTTTTGAGAATAAAAGGGTATGATATGTTTTTGAGAACAAATGCAAAAGTGTAAGTTGAGAATATATATATTGAGAGTGTCCAAAAATGAAAATGGACCATTAAAAAAAAAGCGCATAGTACTTATTTTTTGCTGTTTATTCGAGTGTTCAATCACAAGTCATCATGTGACAAATTTTTTTTAAATTTTTTTTTAATATTCTTTTCATTGATGATTAAAAGCATATATAAAAATGAGTGAAGTCTGAATTACACCTAAATATTATCTTCATAGGAAAAATAGTTGAGTACCCCAAAGACATATTTGTTATTGGTTGGGGTCCAAAGGCATAACATAAATCAAAAACTTAATTATTCTCTTTTGGAATAATTTAAAAACAGCTGCATGCACTTCCAAATCATCTTTATTTGAATTGTATTGAAGTCTCTCTCTCTCTATAATGTCAACCAAATAGAAGTTTTGAATATATATTATTGGATAGTGGAATTTCTTTGCAATTTTTCAAAATCTTTGGCTCTGCATTGGTCTACTAGAGAATCATACCTATCATGTTAAAATAATATTTTACTTTTTTTTTTCTCTTTAATACAACAAATGAGATATGGAGATATGAATCTCGATTTTTTTTATAAAAAAATGTGTACTAATAACCATTAAGTCATACTCACTTTAATAAATATCATTTAGTCTATATATTATTATTAGGTAAATAAGGAGAAACAAACATCTGACTTCGAAGTTGATAGTACAAATTTTATGTTAGTTGAATTATTCTCATTTTGATTTAGTCTATGTTCTTAAATGTCTAAATTTTATTATGTACTTTCGATAAATTTTAAAATTAGTTTATTGTTAAACTTTTCAAGTCTCTTTGTTAACTTTTTCTATATAAATTTTGAAACATATTGACACCGTCTTTTCTTAAATAAAATTATTGTTACTATTATTATTTTATCATACATCCAACCAAAATCAACTTTACACTAAATTTAAGATTTATTCCATATACATAAATCAAATTAAATTTCCATTTGAAAGTATGTAGTAACTAAATAAAAAATTTTATATACTATAATCATAATTATTTTTTTAGTACATTAATGGCACAAATGAAAGAAAGGTACAAGTAGAGAGAGAAATAATGGATATGAATGAAGGCACAAATAGTTAAGGGAAAGCAATGAGAAATGGGGTGGAAAAAAATTCTATATATTTCCACTAAACTTTACTCTCTTCAAAAAGACAACCTTTTTACAAAAGAAAAAGGAGAGGGCAAAAAAAATAAAAAAATTTAAAAAGAGAAAACAAAATAAAAAGGGGGGTAGAAAATGCCCTATCTTTTTAGCATGCCCAAAAGTTATTCCCTCTCCCCCACAAAACAACATCAATAAGGAACCAAACACACCTCTGCATTTCCCCTGCCCTAATCTCTCCCTTTTGAGTGCCACATGCATCTTTTTACCATACTACCCCTATAATCTAAGTCGCTATAAAGAGAACAGGATCGAACGTAGAAAGAAAAAACGAGACATATACTGTATCCTTTTCTGGATACGATATTATCTCGTATAAAAAAAAATTGAACTTTTACAATTTTTTAGAATAATTTATTCGTTTAAATCTTCCTATTAGAACTGAAACGTTTTGTTTCTTTATATAAAGAATTCTCGATCCGACTCGAAATGTGGTAACAAAAGATGGAAATATGAGTGGAAAACTACAAGGAAAAGGAAAAGATTCTAAGATGAAAGTGAAAGGTTAAGTGAGAGAGAGTTAGAGGGGAATTGGATTCCCTTTACAACTAACCTATACAAATGGGAGAGAGACTTTGTAGGGCAAAAAGTCAACGGGAAAGCTCAAAACTCTCTCTTTAAATATTCATTTATGTATGATGATACCTCTCCTCCTTATGGTGCTCCCCACTTGGGTGTTTCATAATGCCAATATATTTGGTTAACACCACTATATCCCAATAACTATTGGTATGTACTAATTATTTATAATGTTGAGACCGAATTTTATTCAATTTTAGTTTCTGTATTTTAAATATTTAATTTTAGTCTATATATTTTTAGTAAATCTTAATTTAGTCCTTCAATTTTTTCTTATGGTATGTGGGGTAGATGATCAAATCTTTGACTTCGAGGTTGATAGTACAAACATTATGCCAGTTGAATTATGTTCATTTTCTGGCAGTCCCTCAAAGTAAATTTGTATTGAATTTCGAATATTTTAAGTGGATATGTATTCAAATTTATAGTGAAGATGTTGATAATAATAATAAAAAAAGGAATAGTACCTTTTTGGTCCCTAGGTTTGGCTCTAATTTCTATTTTGGTCATTAGGTTTTAAAATGTTACACGTTTGGTCCTTAAATTTTGAGTTTTGTTTCAATTTAGTTTCTAAGTTTCAAAGAGTTACATTTTTACTCTTGAGATTTGAATTTTGTTTCATTTTGGTCCATGGATTTCAAGATTTTACATTTTTAACCTCAATTTTTCATTAAATACTTACTTTCAATCATTGACGTCAATTTCTATTAATTAACTAAAAATAATTAGAAGTGAAATTTAAAATTTAATTTTAAAAGTTATAAAAAATAGTGAAACTTAATTAATTAGAATTCTTTTAACGATTTTTAATTTTTAACATAAATAACTCAAAAAGACGGAAAGTGAGTATTTAGTGATAATTTGAGGTTAAAAGTATAAACCTCGAGATATATGGACTAAATTGAAGCAAAATTCATAGGTAAAATTGTAGCAGTTTGAAATCTTGAGACTAAATTAAAATCAAACTCTTAAGTACTAAATGTATAATATTTTGAAATCTGTGGACTAAATAGAATTTAGATCCAAAACCTAGGGACCAAAAATGTATTTTTTCTAAAAAAAATAAAAATAAAAATCAACAATAACAAGCAGTAGGGACAAAATTTAAAAGTTGTTAAAAGTATTAGAACTAAAATTGAATATTTGAAAGTACAAGGACTCAACAAACTTTAAACATAGATGCCAAATTGATATTTTAAATAAAATAATAATAAAAAAATTTGAAAGGAGAGAATAAATATTTGTCATCTTTCCCTTGGAGACATGTCTGATTTTTTTTTTTTTTTTTTTTTTTAGTGAATCCAATTTAAAAGCTTATTCACATGAAACTCATATATTTGCCCTCTTGAAGAAGGAAGGAGATGTATTATTTATTTATTTATTTATTGAGGGGAATTGTGTATATTTTGATTTTCCCACTTTCAAATGTCTTTGCTTTTGTGGTATTTATTTGTGAAAAAAAGTTAGAAATTTGTTTGAAATAAAAAAATGGGTCACTTCATGCATGTTGAGTTAGATGTATATTTAATTTGATGATGTTGTTACTAAAGTATAGAGAGACTTTGATTTAATTTGGGTCTTAGATATAAAACTTAATTATTTTTTGATGAGTAATAATATTGTCAGATTAATAGGCTGGATTTATTATTCACTTTAATTAAGTATGACATTATGATTCATGACTTTGTGTATTAAGTGTATATAATCTCTTCTTTAATCATCATGAGATTGAAAATTTCATGATGGTAGGGTTTAAAGTAATCTCTTTTTATTAAATTCAATATATTATGTATGCCTTTTCATATTATAATATTATGACTAAATTGCATGTTTAAATGTCTATGGTTCGACTTTAGTTTTAGGAAAATTTCAATTTATACTCTTAAACATTTAAACCATAAATTTTTGTAAGTATATCAATTAATACACTTCTTTAGACTTAATTAGAAAATTATCATACAAAACATATTATTGTTTCAATTAAACTTTTAAACTGTTATAAGTGAATCGGTTTAGACCATTTATTGAGATTACATTTGAAATCGTCAATGCATTCAACACGTGTGAAGATTTATTCAAATGCAAATTAATAAAATTGACTATTAGAATATTGATATGTGGATAATTTTCAAAAGAAATCTTAATTGAAAGTTCAAAATTGATTTACTGATGAAAGTTAGGGTTATCAATTATAAGTTCTACACGCTGATTATCCAAATAGAACATGATAAATGATGTAAATTGATATACACTTACAAAACTTTAAAGTTTGAAACTCAACGTCACTTCCATATATATTTTGATGAGTTGATGGTTTGCACTCTGGATTTTCACATCAAAATAATATAATTTTTTGCATCAATTTAAACTCTATATATTAATTAATACATATTTAGCAACATCAGTGATCAGTGTGATGCATAAAAGTCAATACCCTATTCAAAAGGATACTCATTGGTGTATAAACAAAAAATTCAAAAGTATTTTGCCTTAATTAGTATTTCTTTTTATGGTGTTTATTATTATTATTATTGTGTGTTTATTAATTAATTGTCCAGTGAATTTGTGCAAAAAGAAAACGAAAAGTAGGAAATAACTATTTAGAATGGAAAAGAGGGTATATGCTACTTTTGAGGGTTGCTCAAGGTAAGGTTCAAAGTTTACAGACAGGCCAAAGTCTAAATAGAATAGAAAAGTGGCATAGAGAAGTGCACGTCTCAAAAGGAAAAAACTAAAGCCTCAAATTTTGGGCCAAGCAGTCGAGTTGATAAATATATACCAATCGAAAAACAATCAAGTTGCACCCGATCAGATACCCTTAAACCTCAAGTGCTGAAAATTAAAAAATCCTAAACATTGCTAGAGTTACACTTAACCATGAGTGACTGTTAGAAGTCTGATATTATAGTTTACTTCATTCAACAACCCCAAAGGAAAAGAGTACGTAATCTCCAAAGGAGTACCCTGACCCTGCTTAATTGAACTATACATTCTCCATGGTAACTTAGACATTGGAGTATTATGGTAGTTGGTAGGCTTGGCACCATACTGATACAAGAATCTATTATTTAGGTCAGTTCAAAAAGCGAGATCAATTCAAGAGAAGTGAGCCAGAAATCAAGCTCATGAAGGGTCTGCAATGTCGACAAACGAGTGCAAGATTCAAGTGCCAATATTTGTTAATATGAAAATCTTAGAGAATTGAAATTAGGAACCCTTTTAATGATATATGAACTTCTAATATTTGGAACACTAGAACTTTCAACTTGCCAAATGAGCAAAGATCAAATGGCACAACATTTGCACTATCAATTTAAGGTCAGATGTTTGATTCTCCTATCTCATATATTACAAGAAAAAAAAAAACCCAACTCGACTTGATCTCTACTCTAAGGCTTAGGTTATTAGATGACACATAGTGCTTTAAGATCGAAGCTTTCAAGAGACAAGAGAAATGAATTTGTTGGCCTAATATAAGATGTGATGATCAATCATACTTACAAATTCTTGACATATAACTCAAGATGTGATTAGCAAAAGTTTAAGAAACTTGTAGTTGAACTTGATATGAAAGATAAAGTCTAAAATTTACTAATCGGTTTATAGTAACCTCATAACATGGTTCTAACTAATTTCAAGGCTTTAGAGAACCTCATAACATATAATTAATCATAATAATCAAGACAAAGATACCGTCATAATTTAAAATTTTGGTTGAAAGTTCAAAATTTCGATCAAAATTTTCAGATTTCGATAGACTCGAAATTTCCATTGATATTTCGATATTTCATCGAAATTTCGGTTTTTTAGCAATTTGTTATATTAGCACTATAGAAGTTTTTTTCACTATAGAAGTTTTTTTCTTCTTTTTTACTATAATTTTATTTATTTATTTATTTTCAAGAAACCACATACTTTCATTCAAATCTTTTTTCATTGAATTTTCACATCATTTCACCTTAAACTTGAATTGATGTGAGTTCTCTAACATTCTTCTCATTTTCTCTCAAGTTTTATCTATTTCTAGAATTTTTTTTTTTTTTGTTCTTTCTTTTCCATTATGTTGTGTTATGTTTTTTACATTCCTTTATGTTTAATATTATGATTTTTTCTATCTTTATTATGTTAATTTTGTTAATTTAATATTATGATTTTTCATTTTTTTTATCTACTTCCTTTTATAATAAACAATTTACAATGATTTTATATGCAAATATTTCATGCCCTTTAATTTTTACAATTAATTTTCAATATTTGATATCATTTTGTAATTATTTTTCCATTTCTTTTTTAAATTTCTGTTCTCGCATCAAAATTTGCACAAATAGTTTACGATATACATATAAATGTTCTCTTACTTAATAGAAATGATAATAAAAAATTGTCAATTATAGTATAATTCAGTCACAATCAAAGTTTCATTTACTAATTGTAACAATTTCCATCGAGTTTCATAAATTTTTTCAAATTTTTTATCGATATTGATATTTTTATCAATATTTTCATAAAATCAGAATCTTGATATTTCGAATTTTAAATTTTGCTACATTATATGATCTAAAAAATATAAATAAAAAACATTAAAGTTTCCATATAGAATTATTAAATAATAAATATATAGTAACGTAAATAATAATTTAAAGTCCTTTGATTATTGTTCATATTATATGTTTTTCTTCCATGTCAACACCATAACCATCTCTTATAAACATATCATAATTCAAATATCCAAAATGAATGGTTCCTACTACTCTTCTAAAGCGAGAGAAAAAAGAATTAAGTTTGACGAAGTTCAAAAATCACCTTTATTTTAAAGGATATAATTGTTGAAAATATTTATAAATAATAACCAAATATTACAGTGAATTTTTTTTTATATTTATAAATATTTTAATTTATTTTTTTTATATTTGAAAACATCTCATAATAAATACTAAAATATAAATAACGCAAAAGATAAAAATAATAAATTTTCTATAAGTAATCACCTACTCATTTCATAATGCTAAATCAACAAACTTGCAGAAATTAAATTTTTATTAAAAGAAATAATCAAACTAATTAATTGTATAAAAACAAAAGTCAAATTTGCTTGTATAAGAATTAAGAGAGGGGATAGTTTTTAACAAATTTAGAAAAATGAAAATTAAATTGGGGGTCATAATTAGTTAGAAGAGATAATAATGATGGTGATGAAGGCATAAATTTCAATTATAAATATGATTAATTAAGTTGTTGGAGGTGTGATAATAAAGAAGCTAAACTTAAAGGATATTGGAGTACACAAAAGTGAAAGGGCATTATTACAATTATTTATTTAACTTTTTTCCTTTTTTAGATTTTTTTTTAGAAAATAAAAAAACAAAAATCCCATATATTCTCTCTGAAAATACAATGTTACTTTCTAATCTTGCATGAAAAGGAATTAAAGAAACCAGCTATAAGCCATTGCTTTCCTTAAAGTCAAACACATAGCTATTCATCAATGATGTGGGCCCCAAATGTTTCACCTCAAGTCCTAATCTCTATCTCTATAGAAATGTATACAACCAAATTACTTTTGAAACATTGTTCACATTTGTAAGATTAATATATTTAAGATTTAATTATAAATTTGATCCCTCTATTTTTGTCCTTAGAATTATAAAAATTGAAATTTAATCCTTCATAACTAGTTTCTATTGTTTGATAAAACTCTCGTAAATAGTTCTTAGGAATTAAATTCTAGAATAATGATATAGAATGACCAAATTTTGACCATTTCTTTGGCCAAAATTATGAGGTATAAGGCCCATCCTTTCTCTCCCCTTCATGTCTCCTACATTTTTAGGAACACAATAGTGGAATTTAAGTTGTTGTATGGGATTTTGGGGGATTTAGTTGAGAATGGTTAGTTATGATTTAAATGTGTATTAAATATTCGGTATTTGTTTTTTTTAAACAAGATTATTCCCTTATTTCGTGGTATATATGCAGCAACAAAGACACTGTCGCTCATCTCAACAACATTGTAATTGTAGTTATGACAACAAACGATATAACTTTATGAAAGTTATTGCTATGAAGTTACATATGGGGTTAATCATCATCCTTATCATCTTTCCAAATTGTAATTGTTTGTCATTTGTGTCCCCATCATCAATTTCTTTTTCTTTTTGACCTTCTTCCTGATCTCTCTCCAATTTATCCAACTCCCCAGTGAAGTTGGGATCTCCTATTTGATTCAAACCACACACAAGTTCAGGAACAAACATAATGGATAAGCATTACCACAAATACAGTGTATTTAATAAATCTACCTTGAATAATTCAAATGTATTTCCTTCACTTTCTCCATCATGATCGGATCCATGTATTTTCACATTCGAGACCATCAAATTCTTCAAGTTTGTTGTCATTAGGTTTAGTGCTTCAATGACCTCAACTATGCCTTGTACTAGTTCAAGTTGGATTTTATTGTTTTTAATACAAGGTATTTGCATAATACAATCTAGTAAGGTACATATTTAGATCATTTGGTTAGCTATTTTTTAGCTATTAGAAGGTATTTTTTTAGTTGTTACAATGTTTAACCCTTCAAGATTTTCAATTGTCTTAGGTCTTAGGTATTTTTTGTGGTTAAAAGTCTAATAAAAATTTTAAATTGTCTTAGGTATAAAATTTTAAATTGTCTTAGGTATTTTTCTTTGTTAAAAGTCTAATAAAAGTTTTAGTTAGTTTTAGTACAAGGTATTTGTGTAGCAAAATTTCAGTTTTTTTTTTTTTTTGCAAATTGGAGATATACATGGTGATGCTATGGATATAATAGAAAACACAAAATATGTTTGTAGAGAAAATGTATTTATATGGTTAATAATGGAAAATCCCAAATTAGATCTTATTTGATATATATATATATATACTTCATCCAAAATTAGATATATATACTTTTCACAATTTTTGGAATTTTTATCTACAAATTTATGTTAGGTGATACTTTTTTTAATCTATTGTTACTAACTATTTTTTTTTGCTTGATTTTAGAAGTCGTTTCTAGGATTTGTTTTCAAATATTGTTCACTAAAACAAATCACTAGTCTTCCTTGATTTGAGGGATTAATTTATTTTTATTTGAATTTTAAATTTTTTAGTATTTTAGTTAGATATTTTGTCAAGTGTATTTTTTATATTTGATAAATCCTATTGAAATTTTTAAAACAATGATTTGGCCATTTATTCAAAGAAAAAGTCTGTTGGTCATTTTTAAAAAGTCTATTATGTTTTGGTCATTTGTCCAAAGAACCCTAAATTCTAACTATAACCAAATTTGTGATTTAAGAATGGAGGCAATTGGGCTATCTTTTATTGGAATATTATGTTTGGGCTGGCCCATACACTACCAAGTGAATTCTATTTCAGTGTAGAGGCCAGTGGGCTTTTTCATTGGGTTGGGTTGGCCCATACTTCCAATGTGATTAATCTCTTCTTTCCCCAAATTTCTTCTTATTTATTTTTAGATAAGATTTTTTTTTTTTTTTTTTTTTTTTTATCCTCAAGTTTTGAGTTTAGTCTCCATTTAGTCGTTAGATTTCAAAATATTACACATTTAGTATTAAGTTTTGAGTTTAGTTTCAATTCAATCCCTAGATTTCAAAATGTTATATATATATATATATTAAGAGAATATTATACTTTTACCATCAAGATTTGAGTTTTGTCTCAGTTTGGTCCTAGATATTTAGATTCACACTTTTAACCATGATTTTTCATTTAATACTCACTTTTAATCACTAGGGTTGATGTTTGTTAATTAATTTAAAATAATTATGAAGTAAAATTTTAAATTTAATTTTGATAGTGATGAAAAAAAGTGAAACATAATTAATTTTAATTCTTTTAAATTAATTAATAAACGTTAACATAGACGAAAATTGAGTATTTAATGAAAAATCGAAGTTGAAAGTGTAAATTTTGAAACCTATAGACCAAATTGAAACAAAATTCAAATCTCAAGAGTAAAATTATAACATTTTGAAACATAGAAACTAAATTGAAATCAAACTCAAAACTTAAAAGAATAAATATGTAAAATTTTGAAATCACCAAATAGAAACTAGACTATAAATTAATTTTGTTCTCTTTTTTTGACAATGTGTAATTTGAAAGATCGAACCTCTGACTTCGAAGTTGATGTTAGTTCTCATTTTTTCAAATTTTTATCATTAACTTCTTACAGTTAAAAGAAGGAAAAAGTCACGTGTTAAGGTTTCAAGATTTGGAATGTTTCAAAAGTAAATTAGTTGAAAGGATGGTTTGAACCTTTGACAATAATGATCAACAAGAATAACCAACTTACATGGATTTTCATATTTGTGACAGTGATGGCTTTAAATACAGCCTCTATATGTGAACAATGAGAATAGTGGCTTGAATTGAAACAGACATCATTTTCTGGTTTTGTCCACACATAACCCCACTGGGAGAGACATATAAAACAAGTCAAGTGAGGAACTCAGGGGAGCTATTGAATGAATATTCATTTTGTTTCCATCAAGCCACTGTCCACTGTATCTCGACATGTATCATTCCATATCTCGAATTGATTAGATGATACTTCGTGTTGATGCGTCCATTGTGCACGACATCGACGAGATTAATCTCTACATGTCCCAATGATTCCTGTGAAAAAGATCATTTTGGAACAATTTCGATTCGATTCATAAGCAAGAAGGGAACAAATTTGTGATATGATGTGATGTTACCTTTGAGAGGAAACTGAAAATGCTGCTCCTCCTACTCCTAACCTCAATATGGATCTTCTCTTCTAATGGAGGCTCTTCAAGCATGAACTGGAAATCTTCATTCCAAACCGGGTCACGACATTTCTTCACCATCTAGGAAAAGTATAGTTCCAATATAAGAGGAAGACGATGACGACAACGAGTACATCTTTAACTAGCTGTCAATTACTATGTCTGGCATATGAAAAGCTAGAGTAAGGAGTCTTGTGAGTTAAAAGAGATTTACCTTTGTTTTCTTCTTTTCTCCTCTAAAGTGCATTACTGCATAAGGATTACTATGCCGTTTCCCCTCCACACTTGTAGCTCCTTGGATTTTAACCGATAACAACCCCGCTCCACCTACAACATCATCATGTAAATCTCTTTCGTCTTGACTTACCATACTCCGACATCCATCTAATCGACTACTAAACTTGCTGCTTTCTTCCCTGAAAGGCGTAAACTTCAACTCGACCACAAGTTGTCCTCTCGGTTTCTTGTTTTGATGATCGTTTATGTTTGTGTTCTTCAGTAAGTCGAGCGTTAGTTCCTTCTTCTCATAGGGCGTAAGTACTTTCAAGGGGACTAACTGCATTCCTAACCTGTCATGTCCGCCAACCTGTAATGGAAAAAAATTTCTCAGAAGAGAAACTTAACACGTTTCTTGCGTATCCTATGGACATTTAATTCATCTTTCAGGAACTCAATGGCATTGTAGAGGAAGGGAAGAACCTTGTCCCAATCATAGACTTGCAACTGAAGAACTTGAGATTCTGGATCCTTCACAATAAGCTTAAACTTCTCGTTCCAAATTGGATTTAAGTTATTCATCTTAATGGTGGTTTTCTTAGACGGTAGCCGCTCTCCACTTATGCTGAGTTTAACATATGGATCTGACGTCCCCAATATGTCCATCTTCGAAAGCTTTAAAGCCTTGACGACGTTCACGTGTAGTATTCCCACTGGCTTTTTCGTTGCCGCTCTACACAAAAAATTGAGGTTATTAGGTAAGTAAATCATATAAGGACCAACTTGTATGACCTTACAAGGATGCCTCCGTTTGTTGATATTTTGGAATACAACACACTGAATGAAATCAATAAACAAAGACTAATATCGGCTATACGATCTCATCGAAACTTACACTGATGCATCAAGAATCGGTATCTCAAAAACATGGGGCCAAAGATAGAGATTTGAAACTTGTTTTCTGATAATCTCCTACAGTTGCAAGAGTTAGCTGATTCAAAAATGCATCCATGCAAAGTAAACATTCATTGACCAAGCAAAGTAGTTCACAAATGATTATATACCAGTAGTCCAGTGCAGCACCTGAACAAATTGAGAGAGGCCGGGTATGGACATGATATCGCCTCCTTGTATTTTCATGCCAAAATCTACATGTGGCTGGAGATATGTAACCCAAAAAACAAAAAGCAAAACAAAACTATTATATACGTATGAACTTAGCTTAAATCTAGCTCAATCAATTAACAGATACTGTTTTATAATATGCCCTTATAATTATACCTTCTCCAATAAAGACACAACAATCTTGGAAAAACAAGGAAAAGCAGGCACTAGAGGCTTCAAGGCTACCCGTGGTGCCACGAAAATTTGCAGGTCTACTAACTGAGAAGAAGATTGATTGTCAAATCCTTTTGGAGAGGGGGAAAAGGATAAATATTCCTCTTATACAATTTTTTTCTGTTGGATCTTCTGACCTGAATTCTTATTTGTAATGAAAAGAGTCTCAACATCAATACTATATTGGGGTTCCCTGCCCATCTGATTGCAGTTTCCATGACTATTTCATTCTCATTGGTCTCATGCACTTTGATACCTACAACATTAGACAGTTTCAACTCATCATTCAAAACATATTTCGACTCGTTGAACTTGAGTGCCTTAATTAAGCAGCCAGAAGTACATGCAAGTCTCAGCTATCTCTCCTTGAGAATTAATTTTCTTTCAAAATTCTTATATCCTAACCTTAGTTAACATCATTCCACCAAGCATACTGTAAAATGATGGCTAGAATCTCAGCCATGAAGACATCCATTTCTCATCATATTAATTATGTGAATGAATTAGTGTAAGAAGTAAAACCATTCATAGAGAATAAACTCAGTGATTTAACGCTATCGAACCATACGCTATCTATAATATATATATTCTACAAACTCCACCAAAGATAGAAATGTTCGTATATAACATGATATAAAGATGCTTATTCGGATTAGGCTAACCATAAAGCTTGGGAGGAAGAGTTCCGAGACTTAAATTCTCAAACTCAATAGATTGAATTTGAAACTTGCCAATATACACAGCGAACATTGGTTTAGCCATTCCTCTTATTCGACAACAAATAGCCTGTACATTCAAGAAATTGATGTCAAAGTTTAACAAACACGAGCAAAACATAAAAGGGGACGTGATTGTAAAATGTGAAATCACCTTATCAAGATAAGGCCACATGGCTGCAAGAAACTTGTTCAACCAGTCTACCTGTGTAATTTATGCAAACTATCAGACAGTGTTAGAAATCAAGAAACAGGAAAGACAGAAACAACAAACAAACAAACACCACCACAATTTTCCAACCCGATCAAAATCAGGGTGCTTAACCCACAGTGGAATTTCAGGAATGAGTTCTTCCAAAGCATCTGAATCTAATTCGTAGATTGGCCTTATCATCGGATCCTGCATTGGAGAAACAAAAGGGTATAAAATATTCATTGATGACACATCAAAAACAGAGCATTCTCACATTCTCAACCCCAAAACGTCAGAATATTCTCGATTGGAATCGAGTAAAAAAAACTTGAAACTGAAAACCTCAAAAACGTTGCCAAAGAAACATATTAACAAACACATTGAGTGCACCACCAAATTGCAAGTAAAAAAAAGGGGAGAATTAAACAATGAGTATGCAAATCAGAAGTGGGTAATAAGCAAAGAATCCATCTGGGTTATACCTTGACTTCATCAGGCTTTGAATAGATGAACAAGAAGAACCCCACAACCAATCCAAGAGGAATTCCAATTCCAAACCCAATAATTCCCAATAAAGTGCTGAAAAAACCCATCTCCCACACCACTCTGAATCAACCACCATACATGAAACTTGAAACAGAGAACAAAAAGAGTTGAGAAGGAGAAAAGTGTGAAGACCCTTCGGTTGTTTTTGGCCAAATGGCAGGAAAATGAGAGAAAAAAGACGAAAAAAAAGGCGAATTTCGAAGAAGACAAAACAGAGATTGGGCGAGAAATTCAAAGTAGTGAAAAAAGGAAAATAACGAATCGAACAAAGCAACAGCAGAAGAAGAAGTTTGAATTGAAGAATTAATAGAAAACTAAATTTGAGATTGTAACGCGGAAATGTCCCTCACGAAACCGCCAACACAACGCAGAGACAGAGAGACACGTTAGCTTGAAAATGAATTTTGCTTCAAAAATCTATACCAATTCTTCTCACCTTGTCCTAACGTTCCTGAGAAGTGATATGACGATAAAGCCCCCCCACCCTTCGTTCTTATCTATGACAATTGGCCGGTCTTTTTTCTCATTTGGGTTAAGGGCTTAATAGTCCAGATAAACATGACAAATCACCCCAACAGCTGGGAGAAAATGGCGGTTATTTTATTTTATCTCTTTTTTTTAAAATATAGAAAAATAAATTAAAATATTTATATTTAGGGTAAAATCTCACTTTCTATTTGTGGTAGACATAATAGATTCTTATCTAAGTTTATCTGATAGTTATGTAGTCTATCTTAAATAAACGGTGATATTTTGCTATTATTTATAAATATTTTTAGTATTTTTCTTATTTAAAATTTTTTGTCTTTATTTTATCTCATTTTTCTACTTTTAAAAAGAAATGTAAGAGGGTTTTTTTTTAAAAAAAAAAACCAAAAACAAAAATCCTTTATAACTAATGTTAAAAATGTATATCTAGACAACAATGTCAATAAAAATAAGGATAAATCATATATTGATGAATGTTTCATAAAAATATTATAAAGATAAATTATTTAAATTAATAAACAAACATTATATACTTTTTAAGTAAGTTAAAAATTATATTTATATTAGTCACATTTTGTTATTCTTTCTCAATAAAAATTTAATTCCATGTTTATAGTCCTAAAAAATAAACATGTACGTACATAACCTATTTTATTTTTTATATTATTACTATTAAATTACAAATTTGTGTAATAGAATCTTAAAGTTTAAAAATGATGGTCTTTAATTTTTGAATTTTGTGTTTAACGTATTTCTAAACTTTAATAGATTTCTAAAATTTTAATCTTATAGCTAATAAATTAATAATAAAATAAACAACTAATTTATTCAATATTTTAAAATTTTCTGTTTAATTTGTTACGATTAATTTTTCAGAGTTGTAATATTATATAAATAGAATATTAAAATGTATACTTTTGTCCTTCATGTAATTATAAAAAAAAAAAAAAAAAAGAAGTCCTTAAATACTGACATTTATGTGGTCAAGAGACTATTAAGATTATCATATATGATTTATTATCAACTAATTGTAAAAAAAACATCATTATCAACTATTTTTTAATATACATATTAAACATATGTTTAAACTAATAAATTATATTGCCATGAAAAGTTATTCAAATTTTTACTTTAATTTTTCTCGTGTGAAACCGAAAAAAAAAAAAAAAACATGACGTGTCTTTCACGTACTATTTTGGATATGGTGGCAAATGTCAAGATGGGTTGTCCAAATTTATATGAAATTCAATTTAAAATTAATTTTTACAACAACAACAACATAAAACAAAATAAAATTTTCTATGTTGAAATTGAGTTCGATTAACTTAAAAAAAATGCATGATATAAATATGTTGTTATTATTATTACTATTATTATTATTATTATTAATATTATTAAAAAGGATAGAAATGGAGGACTCGAACCTTTGACTTGTAGGTCGATATATCTACTTTATATTAGTTAAGTTTTGCACAATTTGACTATTAAATTTTACTTTTTTTTAGTACCAAAATTGTATAATTGCACAATTTGAATAGGGATCGAACAATAACTGTTGAACTAGTTCATTTTAGCAATTATTAAGTGTATGTTTATTAGTGATTTTAAAATAATTAAAATAATTTTTGTCATGTTAAAAAATATTTTGAAATTTGTCTTTATTATCAAAATTAATTTAATATTCAATTATATAATTTTAATGTAATTTTTATATTACCAAAATTGATTTTTTAAAAATTTGATTTTAAAGTTATATTTTAAGATATTTTTAAAATATCAAAACTGATTTTTAACCATAGAATCTTCCTAAATATGTCTTAAATTGTATTTAACGTGATTGTTAAACAATTGTCCCATTTATTTGTTTATTATTTTATTTATTTATTACTTTGCATTCATATGTTAACAGCTATCGTAATGCTCATTTAAGGTATTTTGTCTTGTGACTATATCAATCCAAAGATCTCTCTATCACACTTTTATTTATTTGGTTCTTTTCTTTATGTCCATTGGAGATTGACAATTAGGATGGGATTACAATATTAAAAACTCAACTTCAATAGGAAATGCTATGCACAATTATCAATCGAATAATTCCAATTTTTCATTTTTTTTATTTTTTACATTTATCGATAAATTCCAC
Organism: Benincasa hispida; assembly: GCF_027475165.1. NCBI lineage: Eukaryota > Viridiplantae > Streptophyta > Magnoliopsida > Cucurbitales > Cucurbitaceae > Benincasa > Benincasa hispida. The sequence continues at coordinate 34,045,858 of NC_143481.1, read as the reverse complement.
CTTTCTTTTATTTCTACTTTTCATATTTATCGAGTCACATCATTTTTTCTATCTTAATCTACTTTTTACCGTTATCAAAAAACTTTATCTTACCACTCTACACTCAAAAACAAATAACTTACTAACTCCAACATATTAACATTAAACATAAAATAATTAAATAATTTTAAATTTTAGATACAAGTTAATTCATACTCTTTGGTTGGGTTCAAATAAAATTGAGTTGATTCATATAAATTCAAACGGTATTGGTGGAGTTAATAGGTTGAAACAACACTTATCATTAAATTTACTACCATTTTTTAGAACAATACAAGTCAAACGGAATGGACAAACTAAAAGATTACATCATATGAAACAAGTGTAGAAAACCACTCGAGTAAGGAGTAGCAAGAAGGGAAGATTTGTGCTCCTCTAAAACTTTTGATGCAAGGGAGTGCACTTGAATATTTTGGCATCGACGAACAAGAGAGAAAGAGATAACACCCAAAATATATCTCTAAGTATTTGCCTCTGACCTTGATAAAGTGAAAGAATTATGTGATATCATCTACAGTATTATTTAGCAAGTTGACCTAAACAATCAAATTCAACCAAGTGGTTTGAATGAAGAATTTAGGAAATCTTCTCAATCTCAAGACAAATCGTCATCGCTTTAAGTGTCTTAACCTCCACGCATTTAGGAATGAACTTTGATCCAGCAAGACGGACAAGACCCAAGTAGTTCCAATGCACCAACCCTTGGCCTCCCGCCTTAGAAATCAAGTGAGCTACAGTTTCCACATGATTCCTGCTGAAATTAAGGTTATCTAACACACAGTGTAAATGTGTTACTAGTAATGTTCTAGTTATTGCAAGGAAAATCAGTAAAACATAGAGGAAAACTTTAAATGAAAAATATAAAGTTTGGTAATCCAGCTCAGCGATATACCACCTACATCTTGGGGTAACGTGCTCGTGAAAAGATGCTTTTACTAATATAAAGTTAATCAATTACAACATTGCACTTTTCTATAAATAACCAACAAATACAGTGACATCAACTTGATAAATAATTACTTAGGCTTCCCCTAAGTGTGAGACTCCCTCTTAATGGGATGTAGGCTCCCATCAAGAAGAGAGTATTAGTAAACAATCAGGGCTTCTGGTAGGTGTGAGACTCCCCTTCAACTGTTATCTTTCCTCTTTCAAATGAAGATAACCCCATTTGATGAACTTAGACTCCCTCTAAGTTTGAGGATCATTTTTCAAGTGATGATACCTTAGGCTCCCCCTAAGATTAAGAAACCATTCTCACGCATTAATTCAAACTTCAAAATGATCTAGAGCAACGTCTCAAGATCAACAAAACTCCCTACTTCACAATATTTATGATTGACAGACAAACATGTCGTTCGACCTTACCCTCAAATGAAACTACAATTTCAAGATTTTTAATATCGGCAACCCTAGCAAGAATACAACTTGCTTTTAAATATGTACAGTGGAAAAAGGGAAAGCAGATTCCAACCACAATTAGTAAAGCATATAAAAGGAAAAAAGCACAAGAAATTAATATGCAAGATTTTCCATATAAAGAAAAAAACAATTTGTAGGATCAGCCTTTCAAGAGACATCCTATAGGACATTTCCAGAGACAACCAGCACAACAACTTATAGACCAGAAACAGATAACCTTAAATAATTATAGCCCAACTCCAAAACTCCAACACCTGCAAAACACACACCTTAGATCAATCAGGACACCTTTCTTAGCAAGATTTGTTTTAGTTATTTAACTTACCCAAAAAATAAGCACTATTAACATTAGAAAGTCCCATCTTGTAGAGGGTTCAAATGACCTCATCATCATAATAACACAAATATTAATTTTACTATCATTATAATATTACATATACAAATATTTATTTTAATTTTACTTAAATCAATCATTCTTCAGAGATCTTGAATACAATATAACTCGATAGCTAAACATCTCTAATCTTTTTAAGAAGTTCTAGAAGCGCTTATGAGTAAATTGAAATTGAGTTAGTAATCTTGATTTAACTTTTAAAAACATGTAAATAAATATTTTAGACAATAGTCATTTACTTTTGTGTTAACTAAAATTTTGATTGTGTATCTTGTCTAATGTGAACCAATACAACTTCATTAGTACAAAAATTGTATTACTTGACGTTTTTTCGCAGTCAAGTATTAATGTTACTTGACGTTTTTAAAAACGTCAACTAATCTAGTATCAAGAATAAGAGAAATTTTTTGATTGGCTAAAAGTGTCAAACTGTAATTTACTTGATACGTTATAACCGTCAAGTATATGAGGACTCTTGACTTATTTTAAGTGTCAAATATCTAAATTCTTGACATTTATTATGGATCAAGTTTTTCATAACTTGACGGTTTTTACTTGTAAAATGGTAATTTATTCTTGATACCAAAAAACTGGCAAGCTTATGGAATACTTGACAAGCAAAAGAAATGACCTATATAATTTTCTCTTTTGAAGTCCAATAATAATATAGAAGATGATCATTTAATTAACCAAGTAAACAAACAACACATATTAACAATACATATATCGATCATTTCCACCAACCTAACTAACAAAAGTGCATATATATCAACACATATTAACAATACATATATTGATCATTTTATGTCGTCTATATATACTTACAACATAAAATGTTTACAAAATTCATAACAAAGTCCATACATGAACAATCTAGCTAATTTGTAAGTTATGTAGAAGACTATCAACCCGACCATACATATGAACAATTTCAAAAAGAATGTTCAATTCCAATATAAACTAAAATCCTAAAAGAACAAACCCAAATATCTACAATTCCAAAAATTATACCAACTATATAGATCTAGGTACCCCATATGATCAAAACACACATGTTTCCAAAATTACCATATGAACATTCTACCCCTATATCCAATATCGAAAATAATATGCCTAACTCATATCTTTTTTACTTGAAATTTGAAACATTATAATATAGTTAGGTTTATATCATAAAATTCAATGAAAAATATATAGGTTGAAACTTACATATATAATATAGTTAGATCGTTGAAACTTACTCTATATGTGGTTGCACATCAATTGTATTTTCCAAAACATATCGATGAGCTTGGTATAGAATATCTTGTTCAGGTTTGAAAGAAACTCCGATAAAAAATGGTTTATCAGTGCTTGAATTGTCTATATAGTTATCTAATTGGTCAGTGCGAAGTCCAATAGGATCCACTCCAGATAAAAAGTCTAAACAAAATTCAACAACTTCTTCTACTATATAACTTTCAGTAATACAACCCTCTAAACGATGTCTATTTCTCACGTAGTTTTTGAGAACTTTCATGAATCTTTCAAAGAGATTCATCCACCGTAGATATATAGGCCTACAAAGCTTGACTTCTCTAATAATATGTACTGTGAGATGCATCATGATGGTGAAAAATGAAGGAGGAAAATATTTCTCAAGTAAACACATGGTCACAACAATATCTTCTTACAACTTTTCCAATTGTTGCACATCTATGACTTTATTACATATAAGATTGAAAAATATACACAACCGAGTTATTGCATACCAAACATGTTTTGGAAGCACGAATCTTATCGCAATAGGAAATAATTGTTGTAAGGGCACATGCCAATCATAAGATTTTAAACCATTAAGTTTTAGATTTGTCATTGTCACTAGGTTCTTAACATTGGAAGAATAACCTTCAGGAACCTTCATTTCTGACAATGTCTTCAAAACACAACGTTTTTCTTCCCTTGTAAGAATGTAACAAGCAGAAGGAATGAAGATTTTGTTGTCCCTGCTAATAGGTGCAAGCTCTGGTCGTATTTTCAAATTGACTAAATCACGTTAGCATTCAATCCATCCTTACTTTTTATGGAAATATCTGAAGGATCTCTTAACAGAGAGCATCCATGAGCGCATTCAGATCTTTCCGATTTCACCGTGGCCGAAATACAACATATACATTCTAACATACAGTTATGCAAATTCACACTAATTAAAGGCATGCTTTGAACAATAAAATACAAAAGAAATAGTTCTCATACCAGTTGAAGACCCTTTTAAACCTTTGGAACTCAGACGTAGCGGAAGACCTCTACGTGATATCTATCGCCCAGCAAAAAAGTCGTCTGTAGCAGCACGATCGTCTACACGAATGAAGGCAACACGAACAGTCACGAACAAGTGAACGCAACGGGGATGACACCACAAAAAAAGAGCCCTTGGTATACTCAGAGTGAGAATCCAAAGTGTGGTCTTTGGTGAGTTTGGTAGAGGTTGGAGAAAGAACTAATCGTGTAGACGATAAGCAAGTGGGAGAGAACAGGAGCTATTGTATAGCTAAGTGCTTATCATTTAGAAGAAGCTACACGATCCTGTAGGTTTTACTAAGCGATCGTTTAGTAAAAGGTAGATGATCGTTTAGAAAACTCGGCACGCGATGCGATTGTTTAGGTAAGCTAAGCGATCGTTTAGGCGCGAGGTGTGCAATCGTTTAGGAACTGAGCGAAAATCGTATAGGCTCTCGACTATGCGATCGTTTACGTTTCCACACCGATGCCAATTTTTCCAAACCTTTTGCAAAATAAAACAAATTTTCATTTTATTCATCGGTTACCATAATCGAATGCGGTTGTTCCCACTAACGCACGTTCGAGAGAAATTTTAGGCCAATTATCATATAATTAACCAATTTAATAATTAATGAATATAATCATATTATATTCTTACTCTATAGTTTGATATCATATATCTACTATATAATTTCTCCTCTACATGATATAAATCATATTTATATCTAAATTCCTCTAAAACAATGTATCTCATACATTTAGTCAATTATATCATATATAATTGAACTCCCTCTTTTCAATTTGAACATTTCAAATTAACCCAAACACCAAGCTACCTAGAGGACCTAATGGACCTGTGGCTCGAAGCTCCAACGGTCTGTGAATAGCTGACTAAACTCTTTAGCCATGAGATCTACCATCCATTAACTACCAAACATTCCACTAAAGACCAATAACTGAACTCTTCTTACCATAAATATATTTATGTGTCTATCGGATATAACCAATCATGAGTACGATGACCTTTCACAGATGCTCGTAAGTATAGCTGGGCTAATTTACCGTTTTGCCCCTATAGTTACACCTCAATCCTTAAGTACCACTGATTCCTCTAGTGAACAGTATTATATAACGAGACCTTTAATACTTTGTGGTCAGGTTTTATACAAATGTTAACTATATGAATTTTATTCATATAATTAAATTTAATATAATGAAATTTATATTAAATACCATTGATGAGAGAAGTAAAACTATAGGTTATATTGTATGTGATATAATATTAAACCATAGGTTATATGTTTTACGTCATGTAACCTATAGCTATATGTATATAATAAGGCAGTTATTATATATATATATATATAATAGTTTTATTTAAATTAAAATTAATTTATTTTTTAATTTTAATTCCAATTTTGAATAAAGGGAGGGAAATAACTTCGCTCCCCTAATCTATCTCAATTCACTATGTGTGTGAGGGTGGTGGTTATAGGATTAATTTTTCTTCACCATTTTTAGAAGAAAGGGAAAGCTTTGAGAAAAAAGAGAATACAGAAATCTCTCAGCAAAGTTTTTTTTTTCTCCTAGACTCTTTTTCCCTCTCAATTTTCTCTCCATCTTTTTTCCTCTACAAAAATCACATAGCCCACTATGATTCTCATCCCAGAGAATACATAAGGTGTCAATTGGTGGTGGTCATTAGGATTTCGAGTTCGTTGTAATATGTGGCTTTTTTTTTGGAGAAAAGAAAATACGTGAAGAAAAAGTTCTTCAAGTGTAAGTCCCTCTTCCTAACATCTTTTCAAAGTTGTATTATGTAAAACTTGTATTCTGTGAAAATAATTTTTGAGATCGATCCTCGCTTTCGCATAGAACCTTTGCCAGTTCTTTCAATTGGCATCAGAGAGGTGGTTTTGATCCCAAATTTTTATTGTTCCAAAATTAATTTTATAGATTCATCGTGGGTTTTGAATTCTGTGATGAATGTGATGAATGTATGGAATGTTTGAATTGTTTACATTTTTGGATAATTTCGGGATTGCATCTTAGTTTTATCATTTTGTTTTTACAAAATTGGTTTGTAAGGGTCTGGTGTTTTGGGCAAAATTAATGTGGTAGAGTCTGTATTTTGAATGTATTGAGTCTTCGTGGTCATTCCGGTGGATTTCTGGAAACAAGGCCAAATTAGAGGAGAATCGAAGTAGTTCCAACTGTACAGTAGCGTTGCAACGCTGCAAAAGGCGGATCCGGATAATCTTTCCGTAGCGTTGCAATGCTAGGTCACAGTGTTGTAACGCTCAAAGACAGAAAGAACAAATCGATTTGCACGCAGTTTGGCTCGTGGCTCGGCTGGTTCGTGTTCAGTTCATTTGGTTCGAGTAGTTCATGGCTGGTTCAGGTGTTGGGCGGTCCGGTTCATGCGGTTTAAGACTCGATTCATTTGTTTTGAACCAGTTGATCATTAATTATGTAATAGTTAGTTGTTTTAATTAATTAAATTAATATAATTGTTATATTAATTTAACTAATAGTGTAGGAGTCCAATTCCGGTCCAATAATTGTTTTAAATTATACATTTGATGTATGATTTATTTTAAATTTTACATATGTCATAATGTATACCATATAGTAAAAATTCCACCATAGGTTATGCATATTCATGCATCATTTATATTATAAATATTATAATAAATAGTTGCACAATTTAATTTTATAGCATGCTCATGCATCATATAATATAAGTGTTACCATATATGTTTGCATGCATTAATAACATAGTCATACATCATTTATATTATAAGTGTTATAATATATAGTTGAATATATGTATTGATGTATGTTATTAATTATTTCATTACTTTATTATATAATTTTTATATATGGTTAGTAATGAAATGGAATTGCATGAAGTATAACGCTACTTTAGGTAATTTTATAATTGTTATATTTTTACTAAGTGTATCAATGAATGCAATTGTATGGTTTTAATTCATTTCATTTAATTATAAAAGGTATAATTAAATGGAATTAGAAATTAAAATCAATTATTCAGAATTACATGCAAACCTTAGGTTAAAATCATTTTTTAAAATAGTTTTAGAATATGATTCACATAGACCTAATCTCACATTTTTAATAAGATTAAAAATTAAGTTTAATCTTTTAATCTTTTTATTAGTTTAATAGGATTAAATTGGTTTTTGATTAAAAGATTAAATTTATAGCAAATGTATCTATAAGGTGTTGGAGTTGGTATCCTAAATCTCGTAGAATCCTGTAGCTTATAATTGTATTATACAAACATTTTATTTATTTAATAAAATATGAGATGTTTTATTTGACATGTAGTAGTATTAAACCCACAAACCAATAAACTAACTTCCAAGGTTATCATCTATAACTTAAACATGTATGTAGAGACATATAAGTAGATCATATTTAAGTGATAACCTAAATGGTCTGTAGTAGATGCATAGGGTTGGATACCTTATCCTGGTGACACTACGAGTACAACCCGCTTTGTAGATGTTACAATTGTTGTAAAATACTACAAATGATATGATTTTGAACATTCATGTGGAGACATGTGAGTGAGGTATTCTACACAAAGGAGTTTGTATAAGACCGAACCACGAAATGACTATTCTCATTGTATAACACCGTTCATAATTGAGACTTACATTTCACTAGGATAACCATAGGTGATATGACCTGAATCCTGAGTGAGTTGTGAACTTCTACTTATGAGGGCAGCCCTGTGATTTGTATGGATGAGAATGGTCAGATCGCCGACTCAATAAGCTTACCATTTTGGGGATTCGTTTAATTGAGGAGCTGGGAACATAGCTACATAAGACGAAATTCGCTCCTTCCCATGGTCGAGGGCAGTAGATAAACTGCTCCTTTAAGAGCTGATTCTGGGGCTTAAACAATGTAATGCGCACCCTTTCTTGGCCCAAGAGGGTTTTGTCATAGTTGGACTATGACTTATTGTTCATTAGAGGAATCAATGGTACTTAAAGAGTTAGATGTAATTACAGGGGCAAAACGATAATTTTGGTTGGTTGTACTTACAAACAATTTATGAAGGGTCATCGCATTGTTGACTGGTTATATCCAATGGACACTGAAATATATCTGTAGTGCGAAGAGTGTAGTTGTCGGTCTTTATTGGAGTGCCTGACAATTAATGGATGTTGAATAATATAATTAAAGAAGTTTAATTAATTATTCAAGTATTAGAGCTTCAAGCTACAGGTCCATGAGGTCCCCTCTATAGCTCAATAGGTTAAATGAGAATCAAATTTGGATTAATTTGAATAGTTCAAATTAATTGAGGGAATTAATTATATGTGATATGATTAATTTAGTTTAATTATATATGATATAATTACTATAATGTATTTGATACATTATAAAGTTTGTTTTAGAGGAAATAATATTTAAATATGATTCAAGTATCAATTATGTGAACTGGATTCATATAATTAAATTTAATATAAATGAAATTTATATTAAATACCATTGATGAGAGAAGTAAAACTATAGGTTATATTGTATGTGATACAATATTAAACCATAGGTTATATGTTATATATGATATAACATATATATATATATAATAAGTTCGTTATTATATATATATTAACTAAAATTAAAATTAATTTATTTTCATTTTTGAATTTTGTTTAGGAAGGAAAATAACTTCCCCTTATTTTTTTTCAACTCACGTTATGTGAGTGAGTGATTAGGAGGTTTTTTATCTTCTTCTTCATTTGACAGAGGAGAGGTGATACAGATATGTTTTGAAATTTTTTTTCTCAATCTCTCTTCTCCTCTCTCAATTCTCCTTTCCCTTTCCAAAAAATCACAAAACCCACAAACTCCTGTGATTCTCATCCTAGAGAATACAGAAGCTCTAATTGGTGGTGTCTAAATTAGGGTTTTGAGTTTGTGACTATTTGAAAATCTTTTTTATCGTGATTGTTCTAGATCGAAGAGGAATCATTTGAAGAAGGGTTCTTCAAAGGTAAGGGTATTCTTTCCCTTTTCTCTTTTATTCAATTTCATAATTAGCATGTTTTAATTTAAATTTGATGCATAATATATAATGATTTTGTAAAATTGTGCGTTCTGTAAAAATTGGAATTTAGGACCGATCTTCATTTCTGTTCAAGATCTTCACCGCTTCCTTCATAAGGACCTTTTGTCTAAGGCTAGTTTTGTCTAGGCTGAAGTATTTAAGTTGACAGAAATGTAACACCTTTACCTGGAAACTTACCTGGAAAGGTGAATTAAATAGATTTATTATAAGCATGCAATGGTTGATTAAGGTTTATTAAAGTGTTTAATAAACATTAATCAAAGTTGTTTAACCATCCAAAGTAAGTATTATTTTTGGGCAAATTAAACAATCACTTAGTTAAAATCAGTAATCAGATTTTTCTAATTTAAATAACCCTAGGTAAAACACTCAGTGGGAGGAAAATGGTGTATATAATACTTCATTTTACCTTTTCACGTTTCTTACTAAAAGTTCATATCGTGAGATCTATACTCGGCCTCGAGCCATTCTTACTCATGTCCCCCTATGGATGGTATTTATATAGGTCAATATCAAGGTGAATGGAGAGAGTGTTTATAGTAAGTGGGAGCGGGATGTGTGTCAACACATCCCATAGTCTCTCTCATTAGTTTGTAGTAAAGTTTCATGCTCGGCCTTGAGGCACCTTCGCTTGTGTCCCCCTACAGATGACATTTGCATGATTCTTTACTTCAAGCTCCATAAATGGATAGGATTGCTTTAGTTTTTGACCCAGTTGGTTTTTCCCTATGGTTGGCTTATTGGGGCAGAACTCTAGAATTTAAAATGAGTTATACTTACAAGAAAATGTTAAGCGAGTTTAATAATTTTGGACTGAACAATGGTGACTGATAGTTACAATAACAAGGAGTTGTTTTGTCTATTGGTTGAGATGGTCTCATTTCAGTGAAGGGGCAGCTGATCACCCTATGGTGGTTTTTGTCCTGACTCACTGAAACATCATTATAGAATAGATGTCACTTAGGGTGTATTAGATTATTTTGCTAAATTTGATTGGTTTTTGCAAATGGGTTAATGCATAAAGTACTAATATCAATAAATTGTATGGTTTAAAAAAATTACATTATGACTTTCACGACACTAGACTTACTCGCTGCCGACAAACTTACCGAAGAAAATTATACTACGTGAAAAAATACAATCAACACAATTTTAATCATCGATGACCTTAGATTTGTCCTTATGGAGGATTGTTCTTCTGTACCAGCTCAAAATTCCACTCGAAACATTCGAGAGGAATATGAGTGTTGGGTACGGGCAAATGAGAAGGCCTGAATGTATACCTTGGCTAGTCTTTCTGAAGTATTGGCCAAGAAGCATGATCCCTGATCGCTGCCTGTGAAATCATGGAGTCCTTGTGGGGGATATTTGGACAATCGTTCGCACAACTTAGACATGATGTTCTAAAATAAATTTCCAATGCACATATGCAAGAAGAGGCATCTATTAGAGAACACGTTCTCAACATAATGGTCCACTTCAACGTGACAAAGATGAATGAGTCTGTCATCGATGAGTCCATTTAGGTTAATTTCATCTCGGAATCTTTGTCTGAATGTTTCCTATAGTTCCATAGTAATGTTGTTATGAACATGATTGACTACAATCTGACCACTTTGCTCAACGAGCTACAGACTTTTCAGTTCTTGATGAAAATTAAGGAACAAAAGGGAGAGACAAATGTTGCCTCGTCCTCTAAGAAGTTCCACAGAGGATCGTCCTCTGGAACTCTGTGTCTCTTTCTTCCAACACCAAAAAGTGGAAGAAGAAGAAAGATGAAAAGGGGAAAACTAACCCACCAGTTGCTGCTCAGAAGGGCAAGAAGGCCAAGGTTGCAAAGGGAATCTATTTCCATTACAACCACAAAGGACACTGGAAAATGAATTGTCCTAAATACTTGGCAGAAAAGAAGAAGGTCAAGTAAGGTAAATATGATTTACTTGTATTGGAGACTTGTTTAGTGGTGAATGATGATTAACTGGATAATTGATTCAGGCACCACTAACCATATTTGTTCTTCATTTCAATAAATTAGTTCCTGGCAGCAACTGAAAGTTGAGGAGATGATGATGCGAGTTGAAACTGGACATGTCGTCTCAGCTGTGGCAGTGGGAGGACTCCGGCTTATTTTTATAGAATATATTTTATTAGAAAATGTATTTGTTTTTCCTGAATTAAAGAGAAACTTAATTTCTGTAAAGTGTTTGATTGAACAAAACTATTATGTACATTCCTCCGTAAATAAAGCGTTTATTTCCAAGAATGGTATAGATCTTTGTTTTGCTAAGCTGAAAAATAATTTATATGTGCTAAAACCGTTAGCAACTAAAGTCCTCCTAAACAGTAAAATGTTTAAAACTGCGATAATTAAAAATAAAAGGCTTAAAATTTCTCCTAAAAAAATGTTCGTCTTTGGCACCTAAGGTTAGGTCATATTAATCTCAATAGAATTGAGAGATTGGTTAAGAGTGGACTTCTAAGCGAGTTAGTGTTGAGATTGGTGTCCTAATTCTCCCAGAGTTTCATTGTTTTGTTAAGATACACATTGTTTGATGAATAAAATAAATGTTATTTAATTTTAGCATTTACTCATATCCAATAAACAAAGTTCCTTGGTTATCTTATGTGAACTTAATAATTTATATGTGATATACAAGTGGATCATGCCTTAAGTGATAACCTCAATAGGTCTGTAGTATAAGAATTAAGGTGAGATACCTGATTATAGTGACACTACGGATACGACCCGCTTTGTAGAGGTTTGCAAGTGTTGTAAACTACTATAGATGGTAGATCCTGACCACTCATGTGGAGACATGCGAGTGAGGTGTCCTATACAAAAAGTTTGTATAAGACCGGATCACGAGATGATTCGTCTCTACATATAACGTCGTTGATACTGGAGACTTACATTTCACCTAAACGACCATAGGTGACATGACCTCAATCTTGAGTGTTTTGGGAACTCCTGCCTTTGAGTGCGGTTCTTTGATTAGTATGGGTGAGAGTGGTCAGATTGTCAACTCAACATGCCTACCTTTTTTAGGACTTGTCTTATTTGGGAGCTGGGAACTCAGTTACATAAGATGGAATTCACTCCTTCCCCGAAGCAGGGGTAAGTAGATAGATTGCTCCCTTAAGGGTTGATTCCGGGGCTTGAACATAGTGGCCACAGTTTCTCTTTGGAAGAAAGGACTCAGTCATAGTAGAACTATGACTTATGTTCATTAGAGGGATCAGTAGTACTTAAGAAGTTAGATGTAACTACGGGGGCATAACGGTTATTGGCCCAATTGTACTTACGAGCGATCTGTGAAGGGTTATTGCTTTGTTGATTGGTTGATATGGACACATAATATATCTGTAATAAGGAGAGTTCAGTTATCAGTCTTTAGTACAATGCCTGGCAGTTAACGGATGGTGGATCCCGTGACTAAAGAGTTTAATAAGTTATTCACGTACCGTTGGAGCTTCGAGCTACAGGACCATAAGGTCCCTTTGGTAGCTCAATGGATTCAGTTGAAAATCAGTTCTTGGTGTTGATTTGAAATGTTCAAATTGACAAGAGGTATTTTGATTATATATGATATAATTGATATGATGTATGAGATACATCTAGTGGAGGATTGATGTAAATGAGATTTACATTAAGTACCATGGAATAGAAAAAGAACTATGGTTTATATGTTTCATGAGATGAAATATTAAAACTATAGGTTATAAATATAGTATGATAAGTTGGTTATCATTTATATTTATAATAATATTAATTATTAGATAATTAATTCTTTTTCTTTAATAACCAATTGAGTGGGAGGTTATTGGTGATTCATGGTAACCGTGAGATAAAAGGAAAATTGTTTTCCTAAATTTAGTAGTTATTGTGAGAATTACCATTCTCGGAAAGATCTTATGCATATGCTATCAAGTGAATGAGATTGTATCGACTGGATCCTTACATATTATGGTTCGACCGCTACTACGTGCATGCTTAGACTTTTCTATTATGAGATGAGTTTTGGTAAAAATCTCAAAAGAACATATCTAAGATTTTATTAATTAGGTAGAAAACTATATAAAAAGTTTATTTTACAAAATGCCAGGATCCATAAAACACTAGCGTAGTGATACAAAAATGCATATGCCTATAATAGTAAGTTTGATGGTTGGCCATTTGAGCGACGTCCAGTTCTACCACCTACGCTGTGTCCTTACCTACAAAGTTTGTAAAAATAGGATGAGTATATAATATACCCAGTAAGTAGTTCTCACATAGGGTAGTGACCAAATGCACAATCACATGCAACATGTTCTGAAAACATATGATTAGGGCCGAAAACATATAATAACATGTAGTGGTCAGTTATGCTTCTAACGTAAATTTCTCCGCCCTGATAGGAAGATGAGGACTTAGGCGGAAACTAACCCATTTGATGATTATCGGGTCATGCAGTTAGTAGGGCCAGAGTCGCATCCAACATCAACCATTAACATAAATGTAAGATTGGACTAGAGGGGTGCAACCATACATACCCTATTAGTCCCTAGCATAATCTTGACATAGAATTGGGTCTAAAGGGATGCAACCATACATGCCCTGCTAGCCCTAGAATAATCTTGACATAGAATTAGGTCTAGAAGGGTGCAATCATACATGCCCTGCTAGTCCTAGAAGCATAACCTTTATCTAATTAAAATTTAATCTTATGAACAAACATAATGCATGTGGTCCCTTGTTCATAAACGTATTTTAAACATGTTGCAATATAACAATAACATAATTATGCAACATATTAAAGGTACATTACCATGAAACACTGGTGAGATAACTACTTACCTTGACTGCGATCCTAGTTATTTCTTATTATTCCTTATGGTTTGACCAGTAGAGCTTTCCCTCTTAAACTAGAAGGAAATTTGGGCAGCACCTCACTTGAGCTTTATCTCTTCTAACCTCACAGAACTTCCTCACTCACACTTACTCTTTCACACGATTCTTTGTTATTGAGATTTGTTTGAGAATGGGTTAAATCTTCCGACAAAGGATCCTATTTATAGTGGTTTTCAGCTCTTCTCAGTGTGACAACTCATCCTACAAATGGCTTCTTTAAAATTACTTAGGTTTAAGAATTTCTCTTAATAAGACACCTAATTTTGGCTAACGTTTGCCCTTACATCTTCAACCTTTGTTTGTATTCAATTTTAGGGTTCTCCATGTATAATCTATAAGATCGTGGCCAAATTCAACGCATAATCCACGCTTCTGTCCAAATCTCGCTCTTTCTGTTCTCAGAATCTCGCTCTCTCCAGCTTTCTCACTGGTTTGCTCTCGCTCTCGCTCTCGCTGCTCTCGCTCCCGCTCTCTCCTACTGTCTCGCTGAGAATCTCGCTCTTTCTACTCTCGGTCTCTCCAATTTACTCTCCAATCTCGCTAGTTTTCACACGTGGGTTGACTTCATTGCTTGTGGATTCCACTTCCCCTTTTTAACTCTTTCAAATTTTAAGAGTATATGGGCAATTAATTCACCTCCAATTCTTCCAATGAGCAGTGCCCAAACAAAAAGTTATCTACTGCCCTTTGTCTCCTGAATTAGCTAGCGTCCAACTTCTAATTAATCATCCCTGATTCTGCCTCCTTATTCATTATTTTTGGATAATTAATAAATTTCTTTTTTTTTTTCAATTCTAAATTTCCACCCGATTTTCCTATTAAGTTTATATGTTTTTTTATTCTTAATTATATATTTTATTTGTTTTTCTGCTTTCTAAATTAAGGTTAGGGTATTACATTTACCACCCCTTTAAATAAAATTTCATCCTGCTTAACATTTGACATTTAATTTCTTGTAGTGTATGAATACAAATTTGGATTGTTACAGAGATTCATTAAACAATAGCTGAAGAGAGACTATATGATCGTGGAGTGACACTACACGATGTCACTCAGTTGGCTGATAGCTAAACGATCGTGAATATTTTGCTAAACGATCGCGACACTTATTCTAAACGATTGGGCATTCTATGCGATAGACCTTGTCATCTCCCGCTTGCTCAATCGTTTATACGATTGTTATTCCTCTGGTCTCATCCTCTAACCAAGTCCACATAGAGCCCACACTTATGGATTCTCACGCCGAGAATACCAAGGTAGCCATTGTGATGGTGTCGTACTCAACTCGACATTGTTCGAGGTTATTTGGAGGCCGTTCGTTGAGTTCACGGTGTTCGTGTGGTCGTTGCTAATTTTTCATGATCTTGGAGATCATTGAGTTCGAGCATTCATGTATTGCAGTCTTGGAGTTTATTTAAGCGTTCATGATCAAGGGTGTTTGAAGATGAATCTTCAAAGGTATGATGTTCTATCTCTTGATCTTATTAAAAGCATATTGTAATTTCGTATTGTGCATGACCAGTATGTTTCCATTTCTTGATTGTAATTGTTAATATTCATATACGAATGAAATTTGGAACGATGATTTCTTTGATCATGGAAATCCTCATGTCTGATATCCTTCAATAAAGTGTTACAAATGATTTGATCCTGATCATTCATATGGAGACATGTGAGCGGGGGTATTCTATACAAAGGAGTTTGTATAAGACTGGACCACGAAATAACTAATCTCATTATATAATGTCATTCATAATTGAGACTTACATTTCACCAGGATAACCATAATTGACCTGAATCCTGAGTGAGTGTTGAACTTCTACCTATAAAGGCGATCATTTGGTTTGTATGGGTGAGAGTGGTCAGATTTTCAACTCAATAAGTCTACCATTTTGGGGGTTTGTCTGATTGAGGAGCTGGAGACACAGCTACACAAGATGGAATTCACTCATTCTTCGACGTCGGAGAAAGTAGATAAATTGCTTCCTTAAGAGCTGATTTCGAGACTTAAACAATGTAGTGTCACACCCTTTTCTGGCCCGAGAGGGGTTTGGTCATACTTGGACTATAACTTATTGTTCATTAGAGGGATCAGTGGTACTTAAGGAGTTAGATGTAACTATAGGGGCACAACAGTAATTTTGACCTAGCTATACTTACGAGTAATTTGTGAAGGATTATCGCACTGTTGACTGGTTATATCCAATGGACATAGAAATATATCTGTAATATGAAGAGTGTAGCTATCGGTCTTTAGTGGAGTGCTCGAAAATTAATGGATGTTGAATAATTAATTAAACTCGTACTATTAGAACTTCAAGCTACAAGTCCATGAGGTCCCCTGTATAACTCAACAGGGATTAAATGATAATCAATTTTGGATTAATTTGAATTGTTCAAATTCTTTGAGGGAATTAATTATATGTGATATAATTAATTTAATTTAATTATATATGATATAATTACTATAATGTATATGATACATTATAATATAAAATTTATTTGAGAGGAAATAAATATTTGAATATAATTCAAATATTAACTACATGAATTTGATTCATATAATTAAATTCAATATAAATGAGATTTATATTAAATACTATTGATGAGAGAAGTAAAACTATAGGTTATATTGTTTGTGATATAATATTAAACAATATGTTTTATGTTTTATGTCATGTAACCTATAGTTATATATATACATATATACATATATATATATATAGTTTTATTTAAATTAAAATTAATGTATTTTTTTAAATTTTGATTTTAATTTTGAATTAAAGGGAGTGAAATAACTTCCCTCTTCTAATCTCTCTCAACTCACTACGTGTGTGAGGGTGGTAGTTGAAATCTCTCTACAAAGTTGTTTTTCTCCTAGATTCTTTTTCGCTCTCAATTTTCTCTCCATCTCTTTCCCTCTTCAAAATTCACAAAGCCCACAAACTGCTATGATCCTAGAGAATACAGGCTCTAATTGGTGGTGGCCATTAGGATTTCGAGTTCGTTGCAGTATGTGGCCTTTTTGGAGAAAAAGAAATACAAAAAATATTCTTCAAGGGTAAATCTTCTTCCCTACTATTTTCTCTAATACTTTTCTCATTTTTTGTTGCATGCTATAATTTGTTTTTATGCATAATGTCTCATTATGTAAAACTTGTATTTTGTGAAAATAATTTTTGGGACCAATCCTTGCTTTCTCACAGGACCTTCACCGATTCCATCATATATGACTTCTTTTGATGTTGGTATGGATGATTGCATGCTAGAAATTTTCGATGTCCAAGGTATGCCATTTTCTTCCCATATTTCAATCTTATAGAAGACGTATTATCTCCACAAATTAAACATGTCTTATACCCTTTCACACTACATACACTAAGATTTTCATATATAGGAAGATCATTGATTGTCCATATCAAAACTGCCCTTAAATTGAATAGTTCTTTATGATAAGCATTATAACATTCAACAACACTTTCCCATAACAGTTTTAAATCTTCAATTAGTGGTGCCAAGTATGTGTCGAAGTCATCGTTCTCGATATCAACATTGATAGCATCATGAACTTCCTTTTTATGCACAACCATGGGGGAAGATTATAAATAACTATCACTATGGGCCAACAACTATATTTAGAACTCATTTCATCATGTGGGTTTATTCTATCAGCTGACAATGCTACAAATATTCCTAGGTTTAGAATCAAAGTCTGGCCACATAAAATCTATTAACTTTCAGGTCGGAGAGTCAGCAGGATGTCGTAAGTTACCATTTACTTCTCGCTCATTAGCATGCCAAATCAAATTTTTAACACAGTCAATACTTCTAAACAACATTTTAAATCTTGGAATTGGTGGAAAATACCATACAACTTTTGCAGGAATTTATTTTTTCCCTTCATTTGCATTCTCAACATACTTCCACCTTGATCACCACATTCAGCACATTCAATTGCATTAGCATATTTTTTTCTATACAAGCAATAATGATTATGACATGCATGAATCTTTTCATAATTCATTCCTAGTGCACCTAATGTTTTCTTTGCATCATACATTGACGTTGGGAGCTCATTGGGAGTAGGCAAAATTTCCTTTAAAGTTTTGAGTAGTTCTGGAAAATTAATATCACTCCATCCATATCTAACTTTTAAATTACACAACTTGACCAATGAGACAACTTGATGTATTTTTTGCATCCTTCGTATAATGATTTTTTTTCGAGTCGGGAATAGAGTTGTGGCTTATTCAGCGTTATATCAGCATCATTAAGCAATTTCTCAAATTTATTTGGGCCTTTTGAATATTTCTCATGAGCAACTTCAATCATTTTTTTTATACTTCCAACATCGTTCTCTTCATATTTGTAGGTGTCAAACTTATAAGATTCCTCACGTAAAGATGAAGTAGGTAGTTGTTCACCATGCCAAAACCAAATCTTATAACTTTCATCAAATCTTATATCTCTAATACCATTGCAACTTTAATTTTCACAATTCCTACATTTCAAACAAGGACAACAAATAAAGGCATTATTTGTATTAGAAAGTTCAAAATTGATGAAGTTTTCTACACCCAATTCATAATTGGATAATCTACTCTTGTGCATCCATGATTTATCCATAATTGTAAATCTAGTAAGAAAAGATGACGACTAATGGTTAACTTTCAATAAAATTATATCCTTTACATTAAAAAAATGGCACTTACTAATTAATTTTCTAGAAATAAAGTGTGAGTAACAAATTAGGTGAAACTTTGACCAAAGTCATTTTCTAGGTGATTACTACTTGAGATGGTAAGATTTGTTTACCAAATCACATAGAATTTAGAGATGTTTAAAGAGATTGGTCACTTACTAATTAATTTTCAATGCAAGCATTTACATAAGTATCTCTGAGTCAAACATTCTATCAAATTTTTAGCTTTCAATGTGTCATCAACATAGAATATGTATAACTCTAGTTAAGGGTGAATCTATGAGCTGCAATGTAAAGTTCATAAAATCAATTAATTTTATCTTTTAAGAACTGAATACATTTTAGGACCAAACAAATATTCTGGTAAAGATTAGAGCAGAACAACGCAAAAAATCTCTAAATAAAATATCAAATAGGACCAAACAAACATTTTAGGACCAAAATGAGCAAGGACAATGCCAAAAATCTCAAAATAATACTAGACCAACCAAGAAAACAAGGACCAACAGTAGAAGAGAAATAGAGAAAACCACAAAGAAAACAAAGACAACCATCAGTTAGAGATTGCATCATCCATTACAAAGAGTTGAAAAACCTAAATTAAAGAGAAAACATCATCCATTTTAGGAAGAAGAAAGCAAGTGGAATCGAAATGTGTGAATTGAACTTACAGGGGGTTTGCGTCAGTACTATTGTCGATGCAGCAGCGTGGAACCACCGACGGCAGCATGAATGGACCGATTGTATAGCAAACCCTAACTTTTGGGAAGAACTTCGAAGACGATGGGAAGATGAAGTACCGAGCGTGCAGGTGTGTGTACTCTCTGTTGATCGATTTTCTTTTCGTAAACGAGGGAAGCCAAAATCGTGCACGATGATATTTTTAGTTTTTAAGAAAATTACTTATACTTGATATTTTCAAAATGACAAGAAAACAAACTTAAGCTTGACGTTTTTAAATTATCAAGTATTTAGTCAGCATGAAAAAATCCAAAAAATTTCGCCATTCTCCTCATTTTTTACATTTTTACATATTACTTGACATTTTTTCATAAAAACTTCAAGTACGTTAAGTAATATTATTTAGATAGTAATGTCAAAGTATACCTCAATTCAACTCAATTCACGGACATCATATATTGATTCGTAAACTTTTTTGTCCAATTTTTCTATCTTGCACGATCAAGTTTTAAATAAGTTTTGGTTTATCAATTTTATAATGTTGAACATACTTCTAATAGTATAATAATAATTAAGAAATGATCATATTATTATATCTCACACAAATATAAAAGATGCAGGCAATTAGTTGTCCCCCATTACATATTTTTCCCTTCTCTATGCACAAAGCCATAAGCTTAAGATGAAAGTTCAAAATTGGAAAGATTAGGGACCAAATTGAAAAACAAATTTTGGAGACTAAAATGCAATTTGAACAAGTTGAGTGACCAAATGAGGTTTAGCATAAAATTTCTTTTAAAAAGTTTGAATTGACATGTTCATCATATATATCTATTGGCACAATGATAATTGGGAAAAAAAAAAATCAGCTTTATTTTCATGGTCTTTATTTATTTTTTTTTTTTCAAAGATCACTATATTAATCAAAATAATAGAATGTGTAGTTTAATAATGAGAGACAGCCCTAGTAAAGCAATGGTCCAGTAACTATTGAATGAATGGGTGTGGTCCATTTTAAATAAGTGATCCAATAATCAATATGTACAAACTATTGTAATTTGTACTCACAATACTATATACCAAAATTATCAATTCATTAGAACTTTGATAATAATTGAATTTGGCTTTCATTTGATTCATGAAGAAGTATTTTTTTGTACAATCATTTACCATGGAATAAAGCTTGTCCCTAGATCTTTAGGATTTATTCCATTTACTTTTTAGAATTTTAATATTCTATAAGTTAAATTACAAATTTACTCTCAAAATTTAAATTTAAAAATAAATCATAAATTTCTAAATTTTTAATTTTGTGTATATTAGTACCTGATTATGTTTCTAAATTTTAAAAAAGTAAATGATCTATTAAATATAAATTGAACTTTACGTTTAATAAACTTCAAAATTTCTATTTTGTGATGGGTAGATTTATGAATTTTAATATATATATTAGAGAGATGGGTCAATGGCCCCTATCAAACACAAACTTAAAAATTTGAAAATTTATTGGATGTAAAATTGAAAATTTAATGACAAATTAGACATTTAAAAAAAAAAATAGAGACCTATTAAACACTTGTGAAAGTTCATAGGTCAAAGAGACGGGAAAATAACTTATAATTTAACCTATTCCAAATCAAATAAGTTTATTGCCTTATTTATTTATTTATTTTTATGAATATAGGAATATGAACTAACTTATTTTCAAATATAGCAAAATTTCATTATCTATAACTGTCATGGATAGACAGTGACATTCTGCTATATTTAAAAATATTTTTGGACAGTTTTATCATTTAAAATAATTATCTTATTTTTTAAAAAAAATTACTTTTTTTTAGTACTTCATGTGTACTTTAAGATCTGAAAAACTACCCAATATGATGTTAAGGAGGGGAAGAAAAAAAAGGGAGATACCAAAATAAAGTAAATCATCTTTATTAAAAAATAAAAGAATAAATTTTTTTTAAAAATAACAATAAAAGTCAAATCATTGTCGAATAATTCCATATTCAAACTTTGTGACAAAGTATTTTGAAAGTGAAGGCTTAAACTAAGCTTTTATGAAGAAAAAAGCATTCATATATTCCTCTGTAAGAACAATTAGAAAAAGTTTATGCTTTTAATTATTTTATTACAAAAGTTTATTTCTATGGATTTTTGTAATACAGGAATGAAAAAAAAAAATTATGATCAAATAAAAATGCAAAAGCGAGAATATTTTTCGTTACGATTTTTTTATAAAAGAAGATTTGTTGTAATAAATAGCTTTAGAAAAACATGAGTGAGTCATGTGGATGCTTGTATTAATTCTAATCTTACAATATATATTAAAATACAAACTTTTATTTTCTTTATTAACAATATTAATAGGGCAAAAATAATTAAATTCATGATATGGATACTTTAAGCTACTAAAAATAAATGGTACATTTAAAAAAAAAAATTAAGGCATGTTTGGTCGAATGAATTCGTACGCACCATAACTAATATACATCAATTTCGTGACTTGTTAATTAATTCTTTACATTATGAATCTAAATAATTTTTCAGACAAAATATCTTGATTAATTTATCACAAACGCCTCAAAATAACATAGAGTTTTTCGTAATAAATATTTGTAGAATATTATTTTTTTTAAGCTTTTTGCCTAATACATATTTCAAGCATCGTGCCTCTTTTGCTTTGTTTGCTTTGCTAGGTTTATAAGCTTCAAGTTTCCTTAATTTTGTTTTTCTTTATCTTGTTTTGTCATGTATTTAGGTCATTGGTATTTTTGTTTCTTGTTTTTCGATAGTATATGAACAACTTTTTTAACTATAGTAATTTTTCTTTTAGGTATAATATGCATAACATCTAAAGAGAAAAGAAAAATGTAATACATTATTTATTGGAATTTTATAATTTAGGCCCCGTTTAGTAATCATTTTATTTTTAAAAAATAAGTTTATGGACACTACTTTTACCTCCAAATTTCTTCTTTTGTTATTTACTTTTCACAAATGGTTCAAAAAACCAAGCCAAATTTTAAAATTTTAAAAAAATAGCTTTAAAAAGTTGTTTTTGTTTTTGGAATTTGGCTAAGACTTTAACAATTGCACTTAAGAAAGATATACATCATTATAAAAAATGTGGATGAAATAGAGTTATTTTTCAAAAATGAAAATCAAAATAATTACCAAACAGGGTCAACTATTCAATACATAAATCCAATAGGTCAAAAGAATTATAATTAAAATTTTATGAATGATACAACCATGATACATTTGGGAATTGAAAATTGTGATGAATAGTCAAAATTTCATTTTATAATTTACTGGTTTTTTCTTCTCTATAAAAAAAACTGGATGGAGATATGAAAGAATTTGATCTTTATTTTGTCTTATGAAGTGACAAAAACTTTTCCCTTTATGGAAGATATATCAAATATGTATATGTTTGTATGCTTGTGTATATATATTTCTTTTTTCTTTAAGATTTTGTTTAGAAGAAAAAATGTCATTGTCTTGAGAACATGTGTGGTTGGGACAGGTTGAAATTGAATAACGAAAAAAAAAATCATATATTCTCGATATCATAGGGAATATGACTCTGGGATTGTTGGTGGTGACTTTCTTAGATCTCTGAGTTGTGCCGATTTTATGCTAGTCTAATGCGAACGACCTATTCGGGTGTTGAAAGCTCAAGCAATCGTTGAAGACCTCGGAAGTCTCCTGCCCCCAATTGTGGTCTTTCTCCTTTCATATTAGTTGAATCCAACACAAAAAGGGTTGTGAACCAAATTAACCAATATGCAGTTCATCTCACTAGAGTGAGGAACTCCATTGATGAAATCGAAGAGCTAATACTCTCTTTGGGACCTTCCATTTCGTCTTTTTCGTTTTGGCATAGGGATGGAAATCACAGAGCTCACAACATAACCTGTGTTGCAGCTGGTGATGAGAACTTTTTTAAAAGAATATATCTCTTACCTAATAGATAATCAGAACTTTTTTCGTTTTGGCACTTGATTTTCAACCAAGTTCTCTTCCAAAAAATAATCATAGGAAATGTGAGACTTAACTAATAATAATGGAAAGTACTAAAGATAGTTGTCAATGGGCCAATCATACAACTAAATTATTAAAGTAATTCAATATTGGGTATTTATGAAGGGCTAACAAGAGAAATAACAAATCATGAAGTTTCATTTTAATAAATGACAAAAAAGTTTTGAAATTAGATAAATGGCAAAAATATTTTCTAAACTATTAATTTCAAATTATCAATTGACCAAAATAACTCTATCAAATCTTACTAGTAATTCAAGTTACTAGATGAAATTAAAATCCTATCTAGATTTCATTGCTATTAAATGGAAAAAATAAAACATACATGATATTTGAAAATTATTTAACTCAATTATTCTAAACCGATCACGTTCACCATCAATTAGTAGGCATGAAATAGAAATCAATTTTTTTTTTAAAAAAAAAGAAAGAGAAGTATGATTTTTTTTTAAAAAAGTATGCTTTTAACTTAAATTTACAGAACTTATAGATATTATTCAAAGTATTTGCATATAATTTGTAATTAATTATTTTTAAAAACTAATGTTACTCTAAGGCAATCGATAAGAAATATAGTATAGGTATATTGCAAACTCTAGAAAATATAACAAATACAATGTAGAAATATTGCAAACTCTCGAAAATATAAAAAAATAAAATATAACAAATACATGATAGAAATATTGCAAACTCTAAAAAATATAAGAAATGCAATGTTGTTATATTGCACACTTCTGCAAATACTCTATATTCGTAAATTAGATTTACCTTTGCCAAAAAAAAAAAAAAAACTTAAACTATATTTTAAAAGTATATTATAATTTAATGTATATTTAGAAAGCGCAAATAAAACCATAAGAGTTAAAATGGAAAATCTAAAAGTATAAGTAAAATTACAAAGTTTTTGGATATTCAAACTAACCATTTATAATTTTAAAAGATTATAAACTCCTAAGAAAGATTCATAATTTTAAAGTATTTTCTTGAAGATTTGAAATATGAACCAAAAGAGGAAAAGAAATCATGGGTTTGTGAAACTGCCAAACATTCATGTCGAAACAAAATCACAAAATTAAAGGATAATAAAATTGAAAAAATCTCAAACTTTTAGTTATCAGTATTACCTATGTTGGTGGGTCTTAGTCTCATGATAGGCAGTGTGTTACCTGTGATGGGAAAGAAGACGAAAAAGAGGAGAGCACGAGAAGAAAGAAAATTGAGAACGAAGGGATTTTGAAAATTAGAATATCAGAATTGTAAAGATTTTTTTTTTTTTTTTTTTTTAAAAAAAATGTAGTGTAACTAAATTTGGGTGAAAGATTCTGTTTTGAGAATATTTTTAGAATACAATGATCAATCCACACCTATAGTAGTAGGTGTGATTTACCAAAAATCTTATAATTTTGAATTCCGCCAAATATTCAAACAAAACAAAAAATTTTGCTATATTATCCAATTTCCCATTTAGGAAAAGCAATTGAATTAAAAACTGGGCTTGGGGCTTCAATGGATCGGGCCGGACATAATCCCATATTTCTTCAAACTCATATCTTTGGGCCCGTTTTATTAAAAATATTTATATATAAGAAAAATTAACATTTAGAAAATTATTTTAAGGAAAATATATATGTATAAAACTTAGTTTTTTCAAGCTTTATTTTTAAAAAAAATATTTGAAATAAAAAAAATTAACTATCCCAATTGTTTTAAAAACTATTTTTTAAAATTATAAAATACTGACATAAATATTAAAATTATAATTTTACATACATACATACATTACCAACTATTTCAATTTAGTGTTATATTTAAAACAAAAAATTAAATACTTCATTTATAAGTAAAACATTATACATTTTTTCCCACAAATCTAAATATTTCAATTTCAATATTTACGTCAATATTAATGCTCATAAAAAAAAACTATATTTTATCACTATTTTTTAAATAAACCTTCTTATTTTCAAGATAATAGTTTATTCTATTTCATTCATAAACTCAATGGAGGTTAACAAAGAGTTTTAACTTACCTTATATTAGTTGTAATTATAAATTTATCATGTCATAAAAAATACAAGGAAAATTAAAATTAAGAGAAAAATAAATATAATATATGAATCACAATGGGAATTGGAGATATAATATTTAAAATTAAGATGAAATTAAAATTAGGAAGTCAAATTTTACTAGTATCTCACTATATTCTCCCCATATCTCATTTCCCTAATTTTCTCAAATCGATCCTCCTCTGCCTAATTTCCTCAACATTCATAAAATAAAATCATGTAGGCTAAAGGAGTACTTACATTTTTATTAGATTATTCTCAACTTTTCCTCCACATCTTCTCATTCCCTATTTTTCTCAAATTTTGTTTTCCTTTTGCCTCACTTTATCATAACAAGTTCTTCTAAATCAAAATAGAAATATATATATTTTTTTAATTTTAGAAAAAAAAATCAGAATTCTCAAGTACTCCTCTTTCATATTTTCCTTTTCCCTAAATTTCTCAAGTTAATCTCATCTTTCAAATTTCCTCATCTTCTCCATCAAAATAAAACTCTTAATTTAAAATAAATTCTAAAAATAAATTGTGAATTTAAAGAAAAAATTGAATTATATCAAGCATGACTTCTAGCTGTCATAAAAAATACAAGGAAAATTGTGAATTTTGAGGGGGGATGCTAAAAAAAATGTAGGGAAGAAAACACTGTTAGCATAAATTCTTTATATCTATATTGAATAGTAAATCTAAGATCATTCATGTCAAGTTGTCAAGAATAATATACCGGATTCCATTGCAAAATTGATAGCTTCAAGATGATGATGGATGACTATGGTCTTCCTCAACCAAAACTCCGAATGCCCTTAGGATCTCTCTCTAGATGGGATTCAAGAAAGACTGAATGCTTTGGTATATCGGGGACCATATCCCTAAGGTCTCTTTATATATTAGTTCAATTAGGGTTCCGTTAAACCCTAATTAACTAGGAATGGGCTTCTACCCATTAAGTCCATACTCAATTAGGAATCTAGGGCCTTAATTAATTAGATCACATAACAGGGTCCAATCTAATAAAATAACCCAATGTGATAAATTATTAATCCACATACATAGCTCATACTTTAATTAAACATATTATTATTTAAATATGTCTGACAATCTCCCACTTGGGCTATGTCTATGTACCTAATATAATTAAATCACATAAACCTTAAGCGCGCATAAACAGGTTATTTCAATAATAGAATTCCCCTTTAGTTCAATCTGGTCCATCTCCTGTATTAGCATAGAATCAAGGCGGCTTTCGTCACTACCCTTATAACTAAACCTTCCTTGATCACCAATTCCAATACATTCAATGATAGATCAAGTATGGATGGATAGCATGGAAACTACATGCAAAGTGATCTAGATCATGCCTGTTTCCAACTGGTCCAAATTCCTTAATGAGATCACTCTAAAAAAATTTTATGCTAAACTGCATGCATGATAAATAAGTTCAGATAATAAAACATAAACCATCAACTTTATTCTATATAGAAAATAAACAAAATAAGGTCAAAGAACATCCTCAAAAACAAACTCCCACTAAACCATGGAATCAGAAAAGTGACTAACACCCATGTGAGCAACATGCTCATGAAAACTTTAGGTGGTAAACTTTTAGTCAATGGATCTGCCACCATAAAGTTTGTTCCTATGTGTTCTATCGAAATTTGACCATTCTGAACTCTTTCTTTAACAACCAGAAACTTCACATCTACATGCTTTGACTTCGTATTGCTTTTGTTGTTGTTGGAATACATCACAGCCAACTTATTGTCACAAAATAATTTTAGTGGTCTTTCTATGCCAACCACCATCTGTAGCCCAGTGACAAAATTTCGCAACCATATTCCATGATTGGATGCCTCATAACATGCTATAAAGTCTGCAACCATGGTAGAAGAAGCCTAAGTGTTTGTTTAACACTTTTCTAGGATACAACTCCTCTAGCCAACATGAAGATATAACCTGAAGTGGATCGCAAAGTGTCTTGACATCCAGCATAATCAGAATCAAAATACCCAATGATCTCCAAAACTTCTGATCTCCGATAAGTGAGCATATAATATTTTGTTCTCTTTAAATACCTCATAACCCGTTTGGTTGCTTTCCAATGATCCATCCCCGGGTTA
The DNA here is from genome assembly GCF_027475165.1 of Benincasa hispida. NCBI lineage: Eukaryota > Viridiplantae > Streptophyta > Magnoliopsida > Cucurbitales > Cucurbitaceae > Benincasa > Benincasa hispida. Next base: position 34,018,133 of record NC_143481.1, on the reverse strand, counting down.
CTCAAATATCTGCCTAACACTCCAACTATGAACGCAATATCTGGATGCGTACATACTTGAGCATACATTTGACTTCCAATGGCTGATGCATAGGGAACCTTCTACATCTCCTTAGTCTCGAGTGTGGTTTTGGGGCATTGACCTAAATGAAATTTATCACCTTTAGCGATCGGGGTATCTCCCAGCGCACAGTCTTTCATGCCAAATCTACTCAAGATCTTTTCAATGTAGTTCTTTTGTGACGATCTCAAAATACCTTGAGAATGATCTCGCATTATTTCAATTCCTAATAAAAAAGAAGCATCACCAAGATCCTTCATCTCAAAATTTCTTTTGAGAAATCTCTTAGTGTCATGCAATAAACCTACACCATTACTAGCTATGAGTATGTCATCAACATATAATACCAAAAAGATTGATTTACTCCCATTGAACTTGTGATATACACAATCTTCCACAATGTTCGCCTTAAAACCAAATGAGGTTATCACTTCATGGAATTTGTGATACCATTGACGAGAGGCTTGCTTGAGACCGTAGAGGGATTTCTTTAATTTGCACACCTAGACTTCAAATTATCAGACACAAAGTTTTCTGGTTGCACCATAAAAATCGTCTCATTAATGTTCCCATTGAGAAACGCAGTTTTTACATCCATCTGGTGTAGCTCTAAATCAAAGTAAGCTACCAGTGCCATGATTACCCTAAAAGAATCTTTCGATGAAACCGGAGAGAAAGTCTCTTTGTAATCAATGTCTTCCTTTTGAGTAAAACCCTTTGCAACAAGACGAGCCTTATATCTTTCGATATTGCCATGTGAATCCCTTTTGGTTTTAAATATCCATTTACAACCTATGAGTTTCACTCCTGATAGTAGTTCGACAAGTTCCCAAACGTCATTGTCTTTCATAGATTTTATTTCCTCTTCCATAGCACTTATCCACTTTTGAGAGTTAGAACTTTGTAAAGCTTGTTGGAAGTTGATTGGATCATCTTCCATTACGCCCACATCATTTTAATGTTCTTGAAGAAACACAATATAATCATCTGAAATTTCACTTCTTCTCTATCTAGTAGATCTTCTTACTGGCACTTCTTGAGGTTGTTGAGTTTGAACTTCAGGTTCAACAACGGGGACTTCAATGTTGTCTTGTTCTATAATTGGTTCAATAATGAAGTCAGGAATTGGAGCTTGAACATCATTTATAATCACATGAGGAAAAGAAACCAATTCCTCTTCAAAGACAACTTTCCTTATGTTATCTTCCCCCCAAACTCAACATCCTCAAGGAATCTTGCATTTTCTGTCTCAAACAATGATCTAGAAGTGGGATCATAAAACTTGAAATCCCGAGAGTGCTCAGAATACCCAACAAAATAGCAGCTAATAGTTCTTGACTCCAATTTTCTTTCATATAAGGCCTAGCCTCAGCTGGACAACCCTATATGTGAAGATGCCTAATATTAGGCTTCTTTCTTGTCCACAACTCATAAGGGGTTTTGGCTATTACTTTACTAGGTACCCTATTAAGAATATATGTTGCAGTCTTTAGTGCCTCACCCCAAAGGGATTCTGGTAGAGAAGAATGACTAATCATACTTCTTACCATATCCTTAAGTGTTCTATTTCTCCTTTCTGCTACACCATTCATGCTGGGTTTGCCTGGCATAGTGTATTGCAAGACGATTCCACAATCCTCTAGGAATTTGGCAAAGGGCCTTGGATGTTGTTCACCTGATCCATCATATCTACCGTAATATTCACCACCACAATCAAATTTGACAACCTTAATTTTCTTTCCAAGTTGAAGTTCAACTTCAGCTTTGAAAGACTTGAAAACGTCCAAGGATTGAGACTTCTCATGAATTAAATATAGGTACCCATATCTTGAATAGTCATCTATGAACGTAATAAAAGATTGTTGTCCATTCCAAGAGACCGTAGGGAATGGACCATAAATGTCTGTATGTATTAGTTCTAAGACGTTTGAGCATCTGTTGGCACCTAATTTTCTTATGTTTTTCTGGTTTCCCTTAATACATTCCACACAAATGTTGCAGTTACATAAATTAAGGAATCAAGAATTCCATCTGACAAAAGTCTCTGAATTCTCTGTTTAGAGATGTGACCTAAACGCTTGTGCCATAACATAGCAGAATTCTCATTTAATTTACGCTTTGTAACACATGAATTAGATAACAGGATCTTGTTAAATAAAGCAAAAGAATCAAGCATATATAGATTATCAATTAAAGAACCGGTACCAATAAGCTTAGAATCTTGAAAAAGACTAACTTTATTATTTCCAAAAGAACAAGAAAAACCAAATTTGTCCAAACTGGAAATAGAAACTAAATTCCGTCTAAATGACGATACAACAAAAGTCTCATTCAGATCCAAATAACAACCAATTTTTAAAAGTAATCTAAAATTTCCAATAGCTTCAACTGGAACTGTTTTGCCATCGCCTAGATAGATGAATCTTTCAGCATCACTTGGCGGCCGGCTCCACAGGCAACCCTGCATTGATATACTTATGTGAGTAGTAGTACCAGAATCTACCCACCAAGTATCTGTAGGTACAGAAGTTAAATTAACTTCAGAACAAACCAAAGTAAGAAGTTTACCCTTCTTTACACGCCACTTGGCGTACTTGGGACAATCTTTCTTGAAGTGACCTTTCTTTTTGCAGAAAAAACAAGGATTTTCAGTAGCTTGTTTCTTGTTTTTTATTCTACTGAGATGTCCCTTCTACATCATCCACAATTCTCCTTTTCTTCTTATCACGAGAGCCTATTGCCAAATGAGCACTTTCTGTCATTTCTCTCTTAATCCTATCTTCTTCTTGCACACATTGTGAGATAAGCTCATTAATACTCTATTTATCATTCTGAGTATTATAGCTTATCTTAAACCGAGTGAATTGTGCAAGAAGAGAGATAAGTATCAGAGGCATGAGTAAATTTTCATTTATCTCGATATCAAGTGCCTTTAATTTGCCTGCGAGATTGGACATTTTCATAATGTACTCCCTTATGTTTCCATTGCCCTTATACCTCATAGAAGTTAAAGAAGTCAAAAGACTACTTGCTTCCCCATTCTCATTTTTAGCAAAATATTTCTCAATTTGAGCAAGGAACTTATTGGCATTTTCACTTTCCGTGATAGAGCCCCGAAAAGACTCTGGAATAGAGTGCCTAATGATCATCAGACACATGCGATTTGACCGTTCCCACTTCTTTATATTAGCCATATTTGGTTGTTCCTCAGTAGAAGTAAGTTTATCGGTCCTTAATGCAAGGTCCAAATTCATACACCCAAGAAGTATCTCTAGGCTTTCTTTCCAAATCTTGGACTTAAACCAACTAAAATAATAAACAACTAAAACAATAAGTTCGATCCATTCAACTTAGGAATTGAACTTAGATTTCCAGATATTTGAGTAAGACCAACTAAAACATTAAACAACAAAATATATGCTCACAATTAAAACATAACAAAATAATTTCACATATGTGGTGGGCTCCTTTAACAAGATATCTAGCACAACATTGATGTCCAGCCTTTGGGCAAAAAATACCCACTGTAAATGGTACTCTCAACATAGTAATCAAAGTCCTGACAATTAACTCTGTAAAAAAAAAAAAAAAATTGGACCGACTACTTTTTATATGAGCAATCCTTATAATTGCCACATATTCATTACCACATGCATACCCACAATTTGGCCAAATAATTATCTTCCTTTGGGCCGATAATTATCCGCATAAATTCATGAATATGCACATCTTATATTTCATAATTAAAACAATCTAAATAATAGAGGCTACTTTGGTAACATATTATTTTTTACCAATTCAATCTAAAATATAAGATACAATAATATAATAATATTATTGTACAAAAAATAAAGGAGGAAGAACACCAAATAGTCTTTTACAAAATTCACTTAATAATTGCATACACATAATACAATTAAAGTAACATAAACATGTGAATATCACAAAAACAATCAAATTGTAGATTTTAATTCACGAACTTATCAGTCAAGAACTAAGAACCATTTTCAAGAATTTCACCAAGTTATTAATCAATAAAACTTAGAAGCGGGCAAGAAGTTCAATCAACAATTAATCCAAATAATTGACAAATTCAATATTATCAAACTATTAAAAAATAAATTCAATCAATTCAATCAATTTTTTTTAATCTTAAAAAAAAAAAAACCACCAGTGTCCAAAAATCATCAATCACAATTAAGTTTTTTTTTTTTTTTTTTGAAACTCACATTCATCAATTAAGTATTAACATAACTTTTCAGTTAAAAAAAAAAAAATAGCGACAACATTAACTTTTCCATTATTAATCAAATTTAAAATCGAACTCATAAAGTCATCCATTAAGAATTAAAGAAAAAAAAATTGATAATTAAAACCAAGAACCGCCGGCAAGACTTTAATCCGTAATTGACCAATACCTTCACCCAACGGCAACTCCAGTCAGTCATTAACCGAAAGTCTTGATGGGTAAAACTTGCAACAACTAAAGACCTAACTCCTTCGATCGGTCTTTAACTTTTTTTTCCAGTGGATTTCATCACATTGGTAGACTTTTGTCAAGAATGTTGAACAGAACATCCTTAATTTTGACAATAATAAAACTAAGGTTTTTTTTTATTAAAAAAAAATTTAGGAAACCACGTTCAATCAAAATAATCAACCAAAAAAAAAATTCACTTTAACCCACCACTAGCACATCATTCATAATCGGTGATGGGTATGCCAAATACCACATAAAAGAATACGGGTTGCAAGAACACATATTGCCAAAGAAAAAAATGACCGCTGAGATTTCCATCCTATCATTAGTAAGTCGACCATTTTTTTTTAATTCTTTAAATTATTTACCGAAACCAAAATTTAATCAACAATGCCAATGGAAAATTCATAAACTAACAATCTAACATGAAATTCATGCTCTGATACCACTTGTTAGCATAAATTCTTTATATCTATATTGAATAGATAAACTCTAGGATCATTCATGTCAAATTGTCAAGAATAACATATCGGATTCCATTGCAAAATTGATGATAGCTTTAAGATGATGATGGATGACTATGTTTTTCCTCAACCAAAACTCCGAATGCCATTAGGATCTCTCTCTAGATGGGATTCAAGAAAGACTGAATGTTTATTGTTTTGGTATATCGGGGACCATAGCCCTAAGGTCTCTTTATATACTAATTCAATTAGGACTCTCATTAAACCCTAATTAACTAGGGATGGGCTTCTACCCATTAAGTCCCAATGTGATAAATTATTAATCCACCCATATTTTAATTAAACATATTATTATTTAAATATGTCTAACAAATACATGAAAAAACTATGAAATAAAAAACAAATCAAAAGAAAAAGATGAGAAACAAAGTGTTCACAAATTACTATAAATCAAAATAAAAGAAAATTAAAATTTTGCAAAAAAATAAATGCAGAATATTTTACAGAAGTGGTGAAATGAAGTAAACATAGTAGGACTTACATTTTTTTTGTTTGATAATGTTTTTTTCGGTGATTATGAAAAAAACATAGGGAAGAAAATACTACAATAATACACATAAAAAAACTAAGAAACAAAAAACAAAAGAAAAGAAAGAAGAGGAACAAAGTGTTTAGAAACAAATATAAATCAAAATAAAAGAAAAACATTTCCTAAAAAAAAAAAAGTAAATGTAGAAAAAAAACAAATGTTAATCTCATCTCTAAGGAAAAACAAATGTATAAATCAAATAAATTTCTAAAATTTCCTAAATTTCTTAAGTTAATCTCATCTCAGATCTTCATCTTTTCCATCAAAATAAAACTCTTAATTTAAATTAAATCTTAAAAAAAAACCTTAATATGAATTAAAAGAAAATTTTGATATCGAGTATGACTTGTATTTTATTGATGTTAATGCTTTTTTTTTATGTTGAGAAAAAATGTAAGGAAGAAAACACATACAATAACAATATATATATATATATATATATATTTATAAAATAGAAAAGAAAAAAAAAGAAAAAAAAGATTGAACAAAGTATTCACAAATGACTATAAAATTTTCTAAAAAAATAAATATAGAATGTTTTGTAGAAGTAATGAATTGAAGTCAACACAGGATGCTTTACATTTTTTTTTGTTTGATAATGCTTTTTTCGGAGATTCTGAACAAAATGTAGGGAAGAAAACACATAAAATAACACATACAAAAAAAGACTACGAAACAGAAAACGAAACAAAAGAAAAAAGAGAACAAAGTGTTTAGAAACAAATATAAATCAAAATAAAAGAAAAAATAAAATTTCCTAAAAAAATAAATGTAGAAAAACCAAATGTAGGATGGTGATTACTTTTTTTGGTTGGAATGGTGAAGTGAGTAGAAGAAAAGGATTAATGATCTCTTTATAGAGAGGTGTTTGATAGGTTGTCTCCTTTGCATAGAGGTATTTTAGGAAAAGAGTATCATTCGTGAAAAAGAGAAGGTAACTAACTATTAAAGGAGGGTATAATGGGAATATGATTAAAAATTAAGGATAAAATAGGAATGTGAAAATTCTCCTATTTATATCCTCTTTTAATATAGTATATTTTATTTTATTAGATTATGTCGTGATCTAATTAATTAAGGTCCTAGATTTCTAATTGAATATAGACTTAATGGATAGAAGTTCATTCCTAGTTAATTAGAGCTTAATGGGAATTGAACTAATATAAAAAGAGACCTTCGAACTATGATCCCTAATATACCTCTTACTAAGAGCATTCGGAGTTTTGGTTGAAGAAGACAATAGTCATTTTAAAGTATCTTCATCTTGAAGCTATCATCAATCTCAATGGAATCTAATATGCTATTTATTCTTGGCAATTTGACATGAATAATCCTAGAATTAATCTATTTGTTATAAATTATATTTTGTCTAACCAATGGTATCAAAGCATGAATTTCATGTTAGATTGTCGGGTTTTTTATTATTTACCATTGTTGTGATTCAATATTGATTTTGGCTAAAGAATTAAAGAATAAAGTTTTTTTCAAAAAATCAAAACCCTCATTGCACATAAATAGAGATGTCTAATTTTTCCACGGGAACGGAGCGGAGATTCCCCAATTAGGCGAGGAGGGAGTGGAGGAAAAAAGTTCTCCATGAGCTAAACGGGAACGGGGACGGGGAATGCATTCCCCATCCCCGCCCCCGACCCTGGCCCCGCCCCGATTAGCTTTTACATATTTATTTAGTATAGTTATCTAATTTTATGTTATTATTATTATTATATAAATATTACATTTAAATTTCAAATTTGATTATTTATTGGGAAAGATAATGAATATGTTTAAATTTAGATTATATATGTGAATAATTTGATTTATATTTATTAAAAAAATTAATTAACTTTTTTAGGTCAAAATTTGAGTAATTTATCTTTAAATTCAAATTTTCATATAAAACTAACCATAATAAACAATGGGATAGACAATGAAATGGGGAGTGGGGAGAATGACATCTCCACTCCGCTCTGTGGATATCTCTACACACAAACCTCACACCACAAAAACCCTTGGTCAATCGGTGTTACAGGCAATTCAATTGCCGACTATGATCTCATGGGTTTTCAATTACAGGAATTGTCGTCTGGTTTTCGTGGGTTTTCGTGTGCAGGTCTTGCCGGCTGTGCATTATGAACTTGGGTTGTAGATTTTGCCGGCCGTGGGTCTTGATTAAAAGCCCATTGAAGATTTTTTTTTTTTTTTTCCTTTAGGATTTTTAATTAATACTTTTGTGATTTTAAGATCTAGTTTTTAAAATGGATGATTATGTGAATTTAAATCTCAATTTTAATTGATAATTATGTGCACCTAAGTTCTAATTAAATTGATCTAAGTTCCAATTAGATTAATCATATTTCGAATTTAAGTTTAATTTTGATTAATCATTTGTAGATTTAAGTTAAAATTTGATTAAAATTGTCGTGGACTTTTCAAGTTTGGTTGATCATTTTGTGAATTTAAATATAAATTTGATTGATATTTTGGTGAATTTAAATTTAAATTTGATTGATAATGTGGTCAATAAATTCAAATTTGATTGATATTTTGGTGAATTTAAATTAAAATTTGATTAATGATATTTGGTGATATTTACATGTTTATGTTGCTTTAATTATATTATGTGTACACAATTATTGGGTGAATTTTGGTAAAGACTATATGGTATTCTTCTTCGATATTTTCTATACAATAATGTTATTATATTATTGTGTCTTATATTTTGGATTGAATTGACCAAAATAATATGTTACCAAAGTAGCTTCTGTTATCTAGATTAATTTAATTATGAAATATAAGATGTGCATATTCATGAATTTATGTGGATAATTATCAATCCAAAGAAAGATAATTATTTGGCCAAATTGTGGTTATGATGTGGTAATGAGTATGTGACAATTATAAGAATTGCTCGTGTGAAAAATAGTCGGTCCAAAGAAAGGTTAGTTTTTTTTATAGAGTTTATTGTCAGTACTTTGATTACTACGTTGAGAATATCATTTATAGTTGGTGTTTTTTCCCAAAGGTTGGACATTAATGTTGTGCCAGGTATCTTGTTAAATGGGTCCACCACATATGTGAAATTACTTCGTCATGTTTTAATTGTGAGTATATGTTTTGTTGTTTATTATTTCAATTAGTCTTACTCAAATATATGAAAATATGAGTTCAATCCCTAAGTTGGATGGATCGAACTTCAAGATTTGGAAGGAAAGTTCGGAGATACTTCCTAGGTGTATGGATTTAGACCTTGCATTAAGGACTGATAAACCTATTTCTACTGAGAAACAACCAAATACGGCTAATATTGAGAAGTGGAAACAGTCAAATCGCATGTGTCTGATGATCATTAGGCACTCTATTCCAGAGTCTTTTCGGGGCTCTATCATGAAAAGTGAAAATGCCAATAAGTTCCTGGCTCAAGTTAAAAAATATTTTGCTAAAAATGAAAAAGGGGAAGTAAGTAGTTTTTGACTTCTTAACTTCTATGAGGTATAAGGGCAATGGAAACATAAGGGAGTACATTATGGAAATGTCCAATCTCGTAGGTAAATTAAAGATACTCGATATCAAGGTAAATGAAAATTTACTCGTACATCTAATACTTATTTCTCTTCCTGCACAACTCACTCAGTTTAAGAAGGATAAATAGAGTACTAATGAGTTTATCTCACAATGTGTGCAAAAAGAAGATAGGATTAAGAGAGAAATAACATAAAGTGCTCATTTGACAACTGACTCTAGTGATAAGAAGAAAAAGAAATCTACAGGTGCTATAGAAGGATATCTCAGTATAATTAGAGAAAGAAACAAGTTATTGAAAATCCTTGTTTTTTTTGCAAAAATGAAGGCCACTTCAAGAAAGATTATCCCAAGTACGCCAATTGTGTGTAAAGAGGGGCTTACTTTTGTTTGTTCTGAAGTTAATTTAGTCTCTGTACTTCATATATTTGGTGGATAGATTCTGGTGCTACTACTCACATAAGTATATCAATGCAGGGTTGCCTATGGAGTTGGCCGCCAAGTGAGGCTGAAAGATTCATCTATGTGGGTGATGGCAAAACTATTGTGAATGTCATAGAACTCGCAGTTCGTAAATTTTGTGTTAAACATTTTATTTATCAATAAAATATTATTGAGTAACTTATTTCAATAAAGTTGTTGATTTTGCATTCTATTATGAAAATTCAATAAACATATCCATGACTATAGTATGAATACTTTAACTTTATGTGGTGACATAAACATGATCAAGTTAATAGTATATAGCCTAAATGGTCTATAAGTATATGGATGAAATTGGGTATCTCATCCTAGTAACAATATTGGATGTGACCCATTTTGTATAGGTAATACAAATGATGTGATCCACAAATCATTCATGTAGAGACATGTGAGTAGGGACAGAAATATATCTACAGTGAGGATAGTGCAACTATCAAGCTACAGTGGCGTGTCTTGATAGTTAACGAATAGTAATTAATTCGACCAAAGAGTTTAACAAATTAATTACAGATCGTTGGAGCTCATGATCTGTAGGTCCATTAGGTCCCTCTACTGACTCACAAATTGGAAGAGCAAATTGAGTATTGGATAGGATGATTTTTGGAATTAGGGTTATGAATTTGAAATGTTCAAAATTATTGGAGTTTTCGATTGGTTGTATTTGATACAATTAAAATCATTTAATTTAGTTGAAATTAAACGAAATTGGAGAATCAATTAATATTTAAATTATGATTTAAATATGAAATTGAATCATATTGGTGGAATTGGTGTTTTATTAATTTAATATTAAGATATTAAATTAATTTTTTAATTAAAAGGTTTAATTAAAAATAAAATTAGTTTTAATTAAATTAATTGTTTTGAATTAATTTTATAGAAGACTAATTTTTAAATAAAATAGTTTTATTTAAAAATAAATTTAGTTTAAAATTATTTTTTTCAAGTTAGTGGATTTTTCCAATTTAGGAAAAATCCACTAACCAAACCTATGGTGGTTTATCACCTAATTCCACCATCTTCTTCATCAATTCTCCAAGTAGGAGCGGTTTTCCATGTAACCTAGCTTTGCTGCATGATTTCAGAGTATAAATTGAATCTCCATGCAGAGGGTTAAGAGAGGATTCTGAGATTTTGATACTGAATTTCTGCAAGGTTGAAAACCCTCTCAAACCATAAAAAATCATCCAAAATTCAGCTTGATTTGAGTGGTTCCACCACACATTCCTTATTGAGCTTTGTAGAGAAGATCTTGGTGGTAGTCTTGTTGATGATCGTGTAGTAAACATAAGCAATCTTTAGAAATCGCAGACGATTGTTTAGTACGCGGGTGTGGAATCGTTTAGGAAGACAGACACTATCGTATAGGCTCTCAATGCTAAGCGATCGTATACTTTCACACCGTGAGCGAATTTTCGGATATCTCGTATATCTTGTAAAATGAAAACTATTTTCATTTTTATTCTTCAGTTAAAAAAACTAAATCGAACTTCTCACTTTCGCACAAATCCGGAGAAAAACTCGGCCAATTATCACATAACCGCCCAATTAATTAATTAATTAATATAATCATATTATATTTTTAACCTATAGTTTGATATCATATATATACTATAGTATTTTCTCCTCTACTTGATATAAATCATATTTATATCCAATTTCTTTCAAAATAATGTATCTCATACATTTAGTCAATCGTATCATTTACAATTAACTAGTTCAATTATATCATATATAATCAAGCTCCCTCTTGTCAATTTGAATATTTCAAACTGACCAAAAAACTGATTCTCAACTTTATCCAAGCTACCAAGGGGACCTAATGGACCTATGGCTCGAAGCTCTAATGGTATGTAAATAGCTGACTAAACTCTTTAGCCACGAGATCAACCATCCGTTAACTGCCAGGCATTCCATTGACTGACATTTGAACTCTTCTTATCACAGACATATTTCTGTGTCCATTGGATATAACCAATCATGAGTACGATAACCCTTCACAGATACTCGTAAGTACAATTGGGCCAATTTACCGTTTTGCCCCTGTAGTTACATCTTACTCCTTAAGTACCACCAATTCCTTTAATGAACAATACAACATAGTTCAACTATGTGTGAACACCTCTCGGGCCAAGAGAAAGTATGTGGTGCCACATCGTTCAAGCCCTGGAATCAGCCCTTAAGGGAGCTATCTATCTACTTACCTCTGCTTCAGGGACAGAGTGAATTCCATCTTGTGTAGCTGAGTTCCCAGTTCCCAAATCAGACGAATCCCCAAAGTGGTAGGTTTGAGTTGGTGGCCTGGCCACTCGCGCCCATGCAAATCAAAGGACCGCCCTCGATGGCAGGAGTTCCCAACTCACTTAGAATTGAGGTCATGTTACCTATGGTCATCCTACTGAACTGAAGTCTCTATTATGAACGGTGTAATAAAGATCCTCAGTTATACTAGCTAAGTAATTCTTAACCCATTCGAAAGATTTAGCTACTCATGCGTAATAAACAGAGAGTGAATAGATATAAATAAGTAAATTCCATTTCTATAGATAAGCTTAAGTACAAAATGACAATGGAAGATAAAGGATAAAGAGCCTGGTAGCAATCCCTTGTTTCCCAAGGCTTTTACACTGTCAACTCTATTCTGTTCAAAAGATATTCCTGCTTCCGCAGGAGCTGGCCCTCTCTCTGATCTCGACACTTTGGCACTTTTCCAAGTTCATCGGAACGATCTATAGGCACAATCTCATTTCTCTCGCTTCTGCCTTAAATAAAAGAAAAACTAAGAACAAGGCTATTCTATCTAAGGGAAAATTCTTTAGCTATCCGAACTCCTTTACTGAAGGTTCCCCTCGATATTTATAGAGCTTCGGGGTGAAAGGCGTCTTCTCTCTTATGATTGCACTGATGGGATGGTATTTATTCTCTGTCTGATGCGTCGAATATTTGTCACCAAAAAGTTAAGTGTACTTGCTACAGTAATTCGTTAGTGGATTGTCAACTTAATTCGGAATCGACCGTTATCAGCTTTCTGTCCCATTGTGATTTATTATGCTTTTCACTTAGATGCGCCCACCAAGTTACGGCGGCTCTATGCGACAATCCTTCTTGAGCAGATATTTGCGAGCACAAATCACCACAAAGCCTTGCGATAATGTTGCGCTCGACCGTTGCTTTCTTGTGATCGCATTTTACGCTTTGCATCAACACATATTCTACACAGAAAATACAAAAGTTGACTGTTTTTATCCGATGAACGCATGTGACCGCAATGTTATAAACTTAATACTTTTTGGACGCAATCTTATATATTTTATCAACGAAAACCTGCATTGTTTAATAACTTAGTACTGTAATAACGTGCATTTCTGCCTGTTATCAGTTTCACGGAAATCCTTGCTATGGTAGTAGATGGCGACGTTGAGGATCCGTTGTCTTATCAGAAGGCAATGGAGGATGTTGACCAGGATGAATGAGTCAAAGCCATGGATCTGAAGATGGAGTCGATGTACTTTAACTTAGTATGGGATTTTGTAGATCAACCTGATGGGGTAAGACCTATAGGTTGGAAATGGATCTATAAGCATAAACGAGGTGCTAATGGAAAGGTGCAGACCTTCAAGGCTCAACTTGTGGCAAAGTGTTATATCCAGGTAGAGGGAGTCGACTGTGAGGAGACTTTCTCGCCTGTTGCCATGTTAAAGTCGATCGCATCCTCCTGTCCATTGCAGCTTATTATAATTATGATATCTAACAAATGGACGTCAAGATGGCCTTTCTGAATGGCAATCTTGAAGAGACCATTTCATTGTGCAACCCAAGGGCTTCATAGCCTAAGGTCAAGAGCAAAATGTTTGCAAGCTGAATCGGTCCATTTATGGGCTAAAATAGACGTCTCGATCTTGGAACATACAGTTTGATATTGCGATTAAGTCGTATGGCTTTGACCAAAACATTGATGAACCTTGTGTCTACAAGAAGATCATCTACGCTTCAGTAATCTTCTTAGTGTTGTATGTAGATGATATACTACTCTGGGAATGATGTAGATCTACTGACTGCAGTTAAGAGCTGGCTAGCGACCCAATTTCAAATGAAAGATTTGGGAGAGGCTCAGTTTGTTCTGGGTATACAAATCTTTCGGGATCATAAGAACAAAGTGCTAGCACTGTCTCAGGCATCATACATTGACAAGATGTTGCTCAAGTACTCGATGCAGGACTTCAAGAAGGGCCTACTGCCATTCAGGCATGGAGTCACTTTGTCTAAGAACATGTGTCCTAAGATGCCTCAAGAGGTTAAGGAGATGAGATGGGTCCCATATGCATCTGTCGTTGGCAGTTTGAGGTACGTGATGCTCTGTACTCGTCCAGACATTTGCTACGTTGTGGGCATAGTCAGTAGGTATCAGTTTAACCCAGGCTAGGGTCACTGGACAGCAGTGAAGAACATTCTCAAGTATCTTTGGAAAATGAGGGACTACATGCTCGTGTATGGATCTAGGGATTTGATCCTTACTGGATACATGGATTCTGACTTTCAGACTGATAGGGACTATCGCAAGTCCACTTAAGGGTCAGTCTTTACTCTTAACGGAGGAGCTGTAGTGTGGTGAAGCACTAAGTAGGGGTGCATCGCCAACTCCACTATAGAGGCGAAGTACGTAGCGGCTTATCAAGCTGCTAAGGAGGCCATCTGGCTCAGGAAGTTTTGATAGAACTAGAAGTTGTTCCAGATATGTCTAGGCTCATTACCCTCTATTGTGGTAATAGTGGGGCAGTGGTGAACTCCAAAGAGCCTAGGAGTCACAGACGCGAAAAACACATAGAGCGAAAGTATCATCTGATCCGCGAGATAGTAGGGGACGTGATCATAACGAATATGGTTTTGGAGCATAATGTTGCTGACCCATTTACGAAGGCTCTCACGACTATAGTGTTTGAGGGTCACCTTTAGAACACGGGTGTCACACCCCACCCCAGATCACCCTCTTAGCCTAGAGAAGGGCGTGACTGCAGTAGTTATCAACCCTTAGGCTGACACTTACTGCCTCAAAACTCTTGCGGAATAACTATGATACCAAATACAAATTATATGCAACGGGACGGCTGTAGGCCCACAATTTATTAACTTAGAAACTTAATATGTTTAGAGTATTTACAACATTAGATTTAAAAGTCCCAAAACCCACAAACCCTAGTCCCTATATGAACAATAGTAACATGTGTACAATATTAACAGTAACCACCTAGCAAACGGTTACAAGTATTTTGGTCCTTTAGTGGCAGAGCAGATACTGAGCTGTCTTCAGAGGATTTGACCGCTACCTGTGGGGGGGAAAAACAAAAACATTTGAAAACGGGGTGAGCTTACGCCTAGTGAGTGACCGAGAAAACATAGTAAATTCTCATGTATAATTTCAGAAAATAGTTTTATCTGAAATATAAACTTTTACAGCATAAATATTTTCCAAGCGTAAATTATATAAAGCTGTTTTAAACATAAAACAATAAAATCATTTCTCAAATCAAAGTACTGTATATCTGGTAAAATAATCCCAACACCAACTACTAGTCCAGAGAGAACCCTTTTGCTCAATCTCTGACTTTATCCACACTAAGTACCTTCACACATTAGGTACTACTGCTCAGATACCTTCTCCTTGTACTTCAGTATCGAGCTACTAAGATACCTTCTCCAACGTACTTCAGTACCAATAGATACATTCTCCTTGTACTTCAGTATCTAGTTGGGTGGATGTCTTCTCCTTGTACTTCGGCATCGCATTTTACCAAAACTATTTATAAACAACTTTTCTCTTTAAAGCATGTACAGTATAACACATATACAACATGGCTTTAAAGATGGTAATGCATGCTAGATAAAATCAGTACATATACATATGTAAATAGTTTTTCAACAATATGCATGCGTTCAAATCACAATTCAAACTTGCTTGGAAACCACTTTAGAAAACTAGTAGGCATGAGAATTATTTTCGCAAACATGCTTTCTGTAAAATGTTTATAATCAAAACAGTTTAAAAATGTTTTAGTTCGAAAATATTTTAGCCATTCACCTCGAACTCTTAGGAACTTTTCACTCTAGTAACTCCTCAGGTCCCTTTTTCACCCCTAGAATCCAGATTCAATTTACAACTTAGATTACTTATAGTTCCGAACCTTATTTGGAAATACTTCCTTCTAAAAACTTATTCTAAAATGACTTAGGAATCTTACTCTAAACTTTCAGCTCATAATTCCTCGTGGTTTGGCCGGAATCTCAAAATCTTCAAGTCTGGCCCAGACTGATTCGACAGTCTGACCCTTCTGCATTCTTCTCAACCTCCAGCCCAGTTCCTTTGAGCCTTTTCCTCCGGCAGCCCTACTCTGAAAACTACCAGAGCTTTCAGATGGCTTTGGAATCACTCCAAACGCACAAGTATATTGGAAGATCTCCTCGTCCAAAGTTGACACATTCCTCTGAACCCTCACTACCCTCTACTTTCTCTACGAAATTTATGATTTTTGTGTGATTTGAAAATGAAATCCCAACTCCATATTTATAGGCATTCAAATTGCTCATGGGATTGACAGCACCTACTTGGCTGCATGGCCAAATATTTAATCCTCCTTTTATCAACGTAAGCTGACTTTACCTTGGTTCAATGTGTTCTTCCCAAACGCATCCAACACAATTTCTTAGGGTTTAAGAATTTCTCTTAATCGAACACCTAGATTTTAATTGACGTTTGCCCTTACGTCTTTAAGCTTTGTTTGTATTCAAATTAGGGTTTTTACATGCATAATCCACCCCAACACGTCCAAATACATCGCCCAAAAGCTTGCTCGGCCGTTCAATGCATAGGCAAGGCGTGGGCATGACGTTCAAATCGGACAAAGCAAGGCTAACACATAGGCGCTCTCGCTCTTTCCGCGCTTGGCAGTGTCGCTCATTCCACTCTTGGCAGTGTCGCTCTCTCCCATTCTCTCGCTAGTCTCGCTCTCTCCAGCAATCTCGCTGGTCAGCTCTCTCCACTCTCGCTCTCCCTCTCGTTCTCTCCAGCTTTAACTTTTCTCTTCACTCTCGCTCTCTTCAGCTTTCTCGCTGGTCTCGCTCTCTCCACTCTCGCTCTTTCCATCTTTCTCGATGGTCTCGCTCTCTCCCATCTTCTATCCAATCTCGCTGGTCTCGATCTCAATGATCTCGCTCTCAACGATCTCGTTGATCTCACTCTCAACGATCTCGCTCTTAGCTACTGCGATCATTGTTCTCCGTACACGTTTGCTCACCACTTTGTGATACTTTTACACGGATTTTCCAAATTTTTCCAAAGTAATTTCCCATATTTTTCGCATTTCACATAAATTCCATTTTTTCCTTAGTTCTTCAGCCATAACGCATTTCACATAACTTCTCTATACTTAGCCGAAATTTCACAAACTCAATTTCCATATTATTCCACACTAGCTCAACCTACTTATTATTTTTCTACAACTTTCCCAACTCAATTCCATATTTTTTTTTCCTTTTCAAATCCCCATTCTTTCTTCACCATTTCATACTAACTTTCTCATCAACCTACTCAACTTATTTATACAAATTTAAATAGAGACACACAATTAAGTGGAAAATTAAGAAAATTTAAATAAGAAAACACACTTAAGTGTAAAATTGGGATTCGGGGTTCACAACGGGTCTACAGGATCGCCCATGGCTGGACTAAGGCAAATGGGAGATTTTCTTGTACTGGGCTTTTATGCCCTAATTTACTGTTTTGTACTAGTTTTATGTACACCCCACTTCACTTTAGGACAAATGGGAGATTGTTAGGGTTGATGCCCTAAAGTCTCCTGTCCTGTAGTTTATAAACAGTTTGTACAAATGCTTGTGATGTATAATATATGATATTTTACTTCACTTCTTGATTTTGCTCAGTTGTTTGTTTTATTTGCTTTACCACAAACCAATAAACATAAAATCCCTGGTTATTAGTATGTAAATCATGTATGTGGTGACATACAAGTGGATCATATCTTAAGTGATAACCATAATGGTCGTAGTATAGGAATATAGGAGGGAAACCTTATCCTAGTAATGCTACGGATGCGGCCCGCTTTGTGGAATGGTCACAAGTGTTGTGACTTATCACAGATGGTCTGATCCTGAACATTCATATAGGGGACATGCGAGCGGGGGCATCTTATACAAAGAGTTTGTATAAGACCTGACCACGAAGTGTTAATGTCTCGTTATATAACACCGTTTATGACAGAGACTTCACTTCAATAGGATGACCATAGGTAACAAGACCTCAATCCTGAGTGAGTTGGGAACTCTTGCCATTGAGGGCGGTCCTTTGATTTGTATGGGTGCGAATGGCCAGGTCGCTGACTTAAACCTACCATTTTAGGGATTCATCTGATTTGGGAGCTGGAAACTCAACTACACAAGATAGAATTCACTCCTTCCCCGAAGCAGGGGTAAGTAGATAGATAGCTCCCTTAAGGGTTGATTCCAGGGCTTGAACGATGTGGCACCACACACCTTCTCTTGGCTCGAGAGGTGTTCACTCATAGTTGGACTATGTTGTATTGTTCATTAGAGGAATCAGTGGTACTTAAGGAGTGAGATGTAACTACGGGGGCAAAACGGTATATTGGCTCAACTGTACTTATGAACATCTGTGAATGGTCATCGTACTCATGATTGGTTATATCCGATGGACACAGAAATATATCTGTGGTAAGAAGAGTTCAGATGTTGGTCTTTAGTGGAATGTCTAGCAGTTAACAGATGGTGGATCTCGTGGCTAAAGAGTTTAGTTAGCTATTCACGTATGTTAGAGCTTCGAGCCACAGGTCCATAAAGTCCCCTAGGTAGCTTGGATAAAGTCGAGAATCAGTTTTTGGTTCAGTTTGAAATGTTTAAATTGACAAGAGGGAGTTCGATTATATATGATATAATTGAACTGGTTAATTATATATGATATAATTGACTAAATGTATGAGATACATTATTTTGGAGAAAATTAGATATAAATATGATTTATATCAAGTGGAGGAGAAATTACTATAGTAGATATATGATTTCAAACTATAGGTTAAGAATATAATATGATTATATCCATTTATTAATTAATTGGTTGGTTATGTGATAATTGGCCAGAAATTTCTCCTAGATCGTGCATTGG